>NC_134354.1:801328039-801628039 GCF_048569485.1 Anomaloglossus baeobatrachus
ATTGTCTTCCCCCCGCAGTGACTGCCCCTGGTCCTTAGTATTGTCTTCCCCCGCAGTGACTGCCCCTGGTCCTTAGTATTGTCTTCCCCCGCAGTGACTGTCCCTGATCCTTAGTATTGTCTTCCCCCGCAGTGAGTGCCCCCTGGTCCTTAGTATTGTCTTCCCCCCGCAGTGACTGCCCCTGGTCCTTAGTATTGTCTTCCCCGCAGTGACTGCCCCTGGTCCTTAGTATTGTCTTCCCCGCAGTGACTGCCCCCTGGTCCTTAGTATTGTCTTCCTCCGCAATGACTGCCCCTGGTCCTTAGTATTGTCTTCCCCCCGCAGTGACTGCCCCTGGTCCTTAGTATTGTCTTCCCCCGCAGTGACTGCCCCCCCTCCCCCGCAGTGACTGCCCCAGGTCCTTAGTATTGTCTTCCCCCGCAGTGACTGCCCCTGGTCCTTAGTATTGTCTTCCCCCGCAGTGACTGCCCCCTGGTCCTTAGTATTGTCTTCCCCCCGCAGTGACTGCCCCTGGTCCTTAGTATTGTCTTCCCCCGCAGTGAGTGCCCCTGGTCCTTAGTATTGTCTTCCCCCCGCAGTGACTGCCCCTGGTCCTTAGTATTGTCTTCCCCCCGCAGTGAGTGCCCCTGGTCCTTAGTATTGTCTTCCCCCGCAGTGACTGCCCCTGGTCCTTAGTATTGTCTTCCCCCGCAGTGACTGCCCCTGGTCCTTAGTATTGTCTTCCCTCCGCAGTGACTGCCCTGGTCCTTAGTATTGTCTTCCCCCGCAGTGACTGCCCCCCCTCCCCCCGCAGTGAGTGCCCCCTGGTCCTTAGTATTGTCTTCCCCCCCCGCAGTGACTGCCCCTGGTCCTTAGTATTGTCTTCCCCCGCAGTGACTGCACCCCCTCCCCCCGCAGTGACTGCCCCTGGTCCTTAGTATTGTCTTCCCCCCGCAGTGACTGCCCCTGGTCCTTAGTATTGTCTTCCCCCGCAGTGACTGCCCCTGGTCCTTAGTATTGTCTTCCCCCGCAGTGTATGCCCCTGGTCCTTAGTATTGTCTCCCCCGCAGTGACTGCCCCTGGTCCTTAGTATTGTCTTCCCCCCGCAGTGAGTGCCCCTGGTCCTTAGTATTGTCTTCCCCCCGCAGTGACTGCCCCTGGTCCTTAGTATTGTCTTCCCCCGCAGTGAGTGCCCCTGGTCCTTAGTATTGTCTTCCCCGCAGTGAGTGCCCCTGGTCCTTAGTATTGTCTTCCCCCGCAGTGACTGCCCTGGTCCTTAGTATTGTCTTCCCCCGCAGTGACTGCCCCTGGTCCTTAGTATTGTCTTCCCCCCGCAGTGACTGCCCCTGGTCCTTAGTATTGTCTTCCCCCGCAGTGTATGCCCCTGGTCCTTAGTATTGTCTTCCCCGCAGTGTATGCCCCTGGTCCTTAGTATTGTCTTCCCCCGCAGTGAGTGCCCCCTGGTCCTTAGTATTGTCTTCCCCCGCAGTGACTGCCCCTGGTCCTTAGTATTGTCTTCCCCCGCAGTGACTGCCCCTGGTCCTTAGTATTGTCTTCCCCCGCAGTGACTGCCCCTGGTCCTTAGTATTTTCTTCCCCCGCAGTGACTGCCCCCTGGTCCTTAGTATTGTCTCCCCCGCAGTGACTGCCCCTGGTCCTTAGTATTGTCTTCCCCCGCAGTGTATGCCCCTGGTCCTTAGTATTGTCTTCCCCCGCAGTGTATGCCCCTGGTCCTTAGTATTGTCTTCCCCGCAGTGTATGCCCCCTGGTCCTTAGTATTGTCTTCCCCCGCAGTGACTGCCCCTGGTCCTTAGTATTGTCTTCCCCCGCAGTGAGTGCCCTGGTCCTTAGTATTGTCTTCCCCCGCAGTGTATGCCCCTGGTCCTTAGTATTGTCTTCCCCCCGCAGTGACTGCCCCTGGTCCTTAGTATTGTCTTCCCCCGCAGTGACTGCCCCTGGTCCTTAGTATTGTCTTCCCTCCGCAGTGACTGCCCCTGGTCCTTAGTATTGTCTTCCCTCCGCAGTGACTGCCCCTGGTCCTTAGTATTGTCTTCCCCCGCAGTGACTGCCCCTGGTCCTTAGTATTGTCTTCCCCCGCAGTGACTGCCCCTGGTCCTTAGTATTGTCTTCCCCCGCAGTGACTGCCCCTGGTCCTTAGTATTGTCTTCCCCCCGCAGTGACTGCCCCTGGTCCTTAGTATTGTCTTCCCCCGCAGTGACTGCCCATGGTCCTTAGTATTGTCTTCCCCCGCAGTGACTGCCCCTGGTCCTTAGTATTGTCTTCCCCCGCAGTGAGTGTCCCCTGGTCCTTAGTATTGTCTTCCCCCGCAGTGAGTGTCCCCTGGTCCTTAGTATTGTCTTCCCCCCGCAGTGACTGCCCCTGGTCCTTAGTATTGTCTTCCCCCGCAGTGAGTGTCCCCTGGTCCTTAGTATTGTCTTCCCCCGCAGTGTATGCCCCTGGTCCTTAGTATTGTCTTCCCCCGCAGTGAGTGCCCCTGGTCCTTAGTATTGTCTTCCCCCGCAAGTGAGTGCCCCTGGTCCTTAGTATTGTCTTCCCCCGCAGTGAGTGCCCCTGGTCCTTAGTATTGTCTTCCCCCGCAGTGAGTGCCCCTGGTCCTTAGTATTGTCTTCCCCCGCAGTGACTGCCCTGGTCCTTAGTATTGTCTTCCCCCCGCAGTGAGTGCCCCTGGTCCTTAGTATTGTCTTCCCCCGCAGTGAGTGCCCCTGGTCCTTAGTATTGTCTTCCCCGCAGTGAGTGCCCCTGGTCCTTAGTATTGTCTTCCCCCCGCAGTGAGTGCCCCTGGTCCTTAGTATTGTCTTCCCCCCGCAGTGACTGCCCCTGGTCCTTAGTATTGTCTTCCTCCGCAGTGACTGCCCCTGGTCCTTAGTATTGTTCTTCCCCCGCAGTGACTGCCCCTGGTCCTTAGTATTGTCTTCCCCCGCAGTGACTGCCCCTGGTCCTTAGTATTGTCTTCCCCCGCAGTGACTGCCCCTGGTCCTTAGTATTGTCTTCCCCCGCAGTGACTGCCCCTGGTCCTTAGTATTGTCTTCCCCGCAGTGAGTGCCCCTGGTCCTTAGTATTGTCTTCCCCCGCAGTGAGTGCCCTGGTCCTTAGTATTGTCTTCCCCCGCAGTGACTGCCCCTGGTCCTTAGTATTGTCTTCCCCCGCAGTGAGTGCCCCTGGTCCTTAGTATTGTCTTCCCCGCAGTGACTGCCCCTGGTCTTAGTATTGTCTTCCCCGCAGTGACTGCCCCTGGTCCTTAGTATTGTCTTCCCCCGCAGTGAGTGCCCCTGGTCCTTAGTATTGTCTTCCCCCGCAGTGACTGTCCCTGGTCCTTAGTATTGTCTTTCCCCGCAGTGACTGCCCCTGGTCCTTAGTATTGTCTTCCCCCGCAGTGACTGCCCTGGTCCTTAGTATTGTCTTCCCCCGCAGTGACTGCCCCTGGTCCTTAGTATTGTCTTCCCTCGCAGTGACTGCCCCTGGTCCTTAGTATTGTCTTCCCCCCGCAGTGACTGCCCTCTGGTCTTTAGTATTGTCTTCCTCCCGCAGTGACTGCCCCTGGTCCTTAGTATTGTCTCCCCCGCAATGACTGCCCCTGGTCCTTAGTATTGTCTCCCCCGCAGTGACTGCCCCTGGTCCTTAGTATTGTCTTCCCCCGCAGTGACTGCCCCTGGTCCTTAGTATTGTCTTCCCCCGCAGTGAGTGCCCCTGGTCCTTAGTATTGTCTTCCCCCCGCAGTGACTGCCCCTGGTCCTTAGTATTGTCTTCCCCCGCAGTGAGTGCCCCTGGTCCTTAGTATTGTCTTCCCCCGCAGTGACTGTCCCTGGTCCTTAGTATTGTCTTCCCCCGCAGTGACTGCCCCTGGTCCTTAGTATTGTCTTCCCCCCCGCAGTGACTGCCCCTGGTCCTTCGTATTGTCTTCCCCCGCAGTGAGTGCCCCTGGTCCTTAGTATTGTCTTCCCCCGCAGTGACTGCCCCTGGTCCTTAGTATTGTCTTCCCCCGCAGTGACTGCCCTGGTCCTTAGTATTGTCTTCCCCCGCAAGTGACTGCCCCTGGTCCTTAGTATTGTCTTCCCCCCGCAGTGAGTGCCCCTGGTCCTTAGTATTGTCTTCCCCCGCAGTGACTGCCCCTGGTCCTTAGTATTGTCTTCCCCCCGCAGTGACTGCCCCTGGTCCTTAGTATTGTCTTCCCCCCGCAGTGACTGCCCTGGACCTTAGTATTGTCTTCCCCCGCAGTGACTGCCCCTGGTCCTTAGTATTGTCTTCCCCCGCAGTGAGTGTCCCCTGGTCCTTAGTATTGTCTTCCCCCGCAGTGACTGCCCCTGGTCCTTAGTATTGTCTTCCCCCCGCAGTGACTGCCCCTGGACCTTAGTATTGTCTTCCCCCGCAGTGACTGCCCCTGGTCCTTAGTATTGTCTTCCCCCGCAGTGACTGCCCCTGGTCCTTAGTATTGTCTTCCCCGCAGTGACTGCCCTGGTCCTTAGTATTGTCTTCCCCCGCCAGTGACTGCCCCTGGTCCTTAGTATTGTCCTTCCCCCCGCAGTGACTGCCCCTGGTCTTAGTATTGTCTTCCCCCGCAGTGACTGCCCCCTGGTCCTTAGTATTGTCTTCCCCCGCAGTGAGTGCCCCTGGTCCTTAGTATTTTCTTCCCCCGCAGTGACTGCCCCTGGTCCTTAGTATTGTCTTCCCCCCGCAGTGAGTGCCCCTGGTCCTTAGTATTGTCTTCCCCCCGCAGTGAGTGCCCCTGGTCCTTAGTATTTTCTTCCTCCGCAGTGACTGCCCCTGGTCCTTAGTATGTCTTCCCCCCGCAGTGAGTGCCCCTGGTCCTTAGTATTTTCTTCCCCCGCAGTGAGTGCCCCTGGTCCTTAGTATTGTCTTCCCCCCGCAGTGACTGCCCCTGGTCCTTAGTATTGTCTTCCCCCCGCAATGAGTGCCCTTGGTCCTTAGTATTGTCTTCCCCCGCAGTGAGTGCCCCCCTGGTCCTTAGTATTGTCTTCCCCCGCAGTGAGTGCCCCTGGTCCTTAGTATTGTCTTCCCCCGCAGTGACTGCCCCTGGTCCTTAGTATTGTCTTCCCCCCGCAGTGACTGCCCTGGTCCTTAGTATTGTCTTCCCCCCGCAGTGACTGCCCCTGGTCCTTAGTATTGTCTCCCCCCGCAGTGACTGCCCCTGGTCCTTAGTATTGTCTTTTGTCTTCCCCCCGCAATGAGTGCCCTTGGTCCTTAGTATTGTCTTCCCCCCGCAATGAGTGCCCCTGGTCCTTAGTATTGTCTTCCCCCCGCAGTGACTGCCCCTGGTCCTTAGTATTGTCTTTGGAAGGAATAAGTCATGTGCCAGTCCTTTATATTGACCTCACGTCTTTTCCCGACACGCCTCATACGGGCGGCCTCCATTCCTCATCATACGGGCGGCCTCCATTCCTCATCATACAGGCCGGCCTCCATTCCTTGTAGTAATCTAGTTGCCGCCTTTGAACTGACGGTAACTTCTGAATGTCCTTTTTAAAATGTGGAGCCCAAAACTGGATCCCGTATTCCAGATGTGGCCTTACAAGTGATTTATAGAGGGGTAACAATACGTTGGGATCCCGGGATCTAATCTCTTTTCTCCTCTCTTTAGCAGCTGCTGCCTGACATTGAGCTGCTGCTGCTCAGCATATTTGTACCCAGAATCCCCCGCTCTGTCTCCTGTTCTGGAGTCCGGAGATCACTTCCACTGATAGCATGACTCCGTCCTCAGGCAATTAATCACCAGTACATCTCACTGTCCAGTGTCTGCTCCCAGTACAGATCCCTGCGCTCCCCACTGCTCCCAGTACAGATCCCTGCGGTCCCCACTGCTCCCAGTACAGATCCCTGCGGTCCCCACTGCTCCCAGTACAGACCCCTGCGGTCCCCACTGCCCCCAGTACAGATCCCTGCGCTCCCCACTGCTCCCAGTACAGATCCCTGCGCTCCCCACTGCTCCCAGTACAGATCCCTGCGACCCCACTGCTCCCAGTACAGATCCCTGCGGCCCCCACTGCTCCCAGTACAGATCCCTGCGGCCCCCACTGCTCCCAGTACAGATCCCTGCGGTCCCCACTGCCCCCAGTACAGATCACTGCGGGTCCCCACTGATCCCAGTACAGATCCCTGCGACCCCCACTGCTCCCAGTACAGATCCTTGCAGTCCCCACTGCTCCCAGTACAGATCCCTGCGGTCCCCACTGCCCCCAGTACAGATCACTGCGGTCCCCACTGATCCCAGTACAGATCCCTGCGACCCCACTGATCCCAGTACAGATCCCTGCGACCCCCACTGATCCCAGTACAGATCCCTGCGACCCCACTGCTCCAGTACAGATCCCTGCGGCCCCCACTGCTCCCAGTACAGATCCCTGCGGCCCCCACTGCTCCCAGTACAGATCCCTGCGACCCCACTGCTCCCAGTACAGATCCCTGCGGTCCCCACTGCTCCCAGTACAGATCCCTGCGACCCCACTGCTCCCAGTACAGATTCCTGCGGTCCCCACTGCTCCCAGTACAGATCCCTGCGGCCCCCACTGCTCCCAGTACAGATCCCTGCGGCCCCCACTGCTCCAGTACAGATCCCTGCGGCCCCCACTGCTCCCAGTACAGATCCCTGCGGCCCCCACTGCTCCCAGTACAGATCCCTGCGGTCCCCACTGCCCCCAGTACAGATCACTGCGGTCCCCACTGATCCCAGTACAGATCCCTGCGACCCCCACTGATCCAGTACAGATCCCTGCGACCCCCACTGCTCCCAGTACAGATCCCTGCGGTCCCCCACTGCCCCCAGTACAGATCACTGCGGTCCCCACTGCTCCCAGTACAGATCCCTGCGCTCCCCACTGATCCCAGTACAGATCCCTGCGACCCCCACTGATCCCAGTACAGATCCCTGCGACCCCCACTGCTCCCAGTACAGATCCCTGCGGCCCCCCACTGATCCCAGTACAGATCCCTGCGACCCCCACTGCTCCCAGTACAGATCTCTGCGGTCCCCACTGCCCCCAGCACAGATCCCTGCGCTCCCCACTGCTCCCAGTACAGATCCCAGATCCCTGCGGCCCCCACTGCTCCCAGTACAGATCCCTGCGGTCCCCACTGCTCCCAGTACAGATCCCTGCGGTCCCCACTGCTCCCAGTACAGATCCCTGCGGTCCCCACTGCTCCCAGTACAGATCCTTGCAGTCCCCACTGCTCCCAGTACAGATCCCTGCGGTCCCCACTGCTCCCCAGTAAAGATCCCTGCGGTCCCCACTGCTCCCAGTACAGATCCCTGCGGTCCCCACTGCTCCCAGTACAGATCCCTGCGGCCCCCACTGCTCCCAGTGCAGATCCCTGCAGTCCCCACTGCTCCCAGTACAGATCCCTGCGGTCCCACTGCTCCCAGTACAGATCCCTGCGTCCCCCACTGCTCCCAGTACAGATCCCTGCGGCCCCCACTGCTCCCAGTACAGATCCCTGCGGTCCCCACTGCTCCCAGTACAGATCCCTGCGGTCCCCACTGCTCCCAGTACAGATCCCTGCGGTCCCCACTGCTGACTATAGCCCATTTAGGCCATGGTGGGGAGGGGGGGGGGGACTGTAGCTGCAGGCCATGGCGGGGAGGGGGGACGGACTGGTAGCTGCAGGCCATGGCGGGGAGGGGGGGGACTGATAGCTGCAGGCCATGGCGGGGAGGGGGGGAACTGGTAGCTGCAGGCCATGGCGGGGAGGGGGGGGACTGGTAGCTGCAGGCCATGGCGGGGACGGGGGGGGGACTGGTAGCTGCAGCCATGCGGGGAGAGGGGGACTGGTAGCTGCAGGCCATGGCGGGGAGGGGGGGACTGATAGCTGCAGGCCATGGCGGGAAGGGGGGACTGATAGCTGCAGGCCATGGCGGGAAGGGGGGATGGGTAGCTGCAGGCCCATGGCGGGAAGGGGGGGACGGATAGCTGCAGGCCATGGCGGAAAGGGGGGACGGGTAGCTGCAGGCCATGGCAGGGAGGGGGGACGGGTAGCTGCAGACCATGGCGGGAAGGGGGGACGGGTAGCTGCAGGCCATGGCGGGAAGTGGGGACGGGTAGCTGCAGGCCATGGCAGGGAGGGGGGACGGGTAGCTGCAGGCCATGGCGGGGAGGGGGGACGGGTAGCTGCAGGCCATGGCGGGGAGGGAAGGGGGCAAATGCCTGGTGGCCTTGATATCTAGTTTCTGAATGTGCAGACTTGGGGTCGTGGGTGCAATGTCCTCCTCCCCTTCTCTGACCTCAGGCCTCACCTGTGGATGAGCGGAGACCTCCGACACGTTCGGCTCACAAAATATTTCTGAAACTGGTCACTGACGTAAGAGATGGAGGCAGCGGAGGCCTTACTGAGGCTGCTGAAGTCATTGGTGCTCTGGACCTGCGGAGAACACCGAGATGAGGGGTTAGAAGACAACACTCCACAAGCAGCAGCGGTGCCGGGAGGACGACGACTCCCACCACTCTCCGAGCGGCACAAAGCACTCAGTCTGTCAGTGACAGGACTCCATGGTGCCCCCACCCCGGTCCTGAGACCCCCCTCACAAGTCACAGACCGGAGATGACAAGATCCTGGAGTAAGACACGGACCTCCCCTCACCATAATACACCAAAGCCCAGAGAAAGGCCCAGACCTCCACTCACCATAATACACCAGAGCAAGGCCCAGACCTCCCCTCACCATAACACACCAGAGCAAGGCCCGGACCACCCCTCACCATAACACACCAGAGCCCAGAGCAAGGCCCGGACCACCCCTCACCATAACACACCAGAGCCCAGAGTAAGGCCCAGACCACCCCTCACCATAACACACCAGAGCCCAGAGCAAGGCCCGGACCACCCCTCACCATAACACACCAGAGTAGGCAAGGACCACCCCTCACCATAACACACGAGAGTAAGGCCCGGACCTCCCCTCACCATAACACACCAGAGTAAGGCCCGGACCTCCCCTCACCATAACACACGAGAGTAAGGCCCGGACCTCCCCTCACCATAACACACCAGAGCAAGGCCCGGACCACCCCTCACCATAACACACCAGAGTCCAGAGCAAGCCCTGGACCTCCCCTCACCAGAACACACCAGAGCAAGGCCCGGACCTTCCCTCACCAGAACACACCAGAGTAAGGCCCGGACCACCCCTCACCATAACACACTAGAGCCCACAGTAAGGCCCGGACCTCCCCTCACCATAACACACCAGAGTAAGGCCCGGACCTCCCCTCACCATAACACACCAGAGTAAGGCCCGGACCACCCCTCACCATAACACACCAGAGTAAGGCCCGGACCTCCCCTCACCAGAACACACCAGAGCAAGGCCCGGACCTTCCCTCACCAGAACACACCAGAGTAAGGCCCGGACCACCCCTCACCATAACACACTAGAGCCCACAGTAAGGCCCGGACCTCCCCTCACCATAACACACCAGAGTAAGGCCCGGACCTCCCCTCACCATAACACACCAGAGTAAGGCCCGGACCACCCCTCACCATAACACACCAGAGTAAGGCCCGGACCACCCCTCACCATAACACACCAGAGTAAGGCCCGGACCTCCCCTCACCATAACACACCAGAGTAAGGCCCGGACCTCCCCTCACCATAACACACCAGAGCCCAGAGCAAGGCCCGGACCTCCCCTCACCATAACACACCAGAGCCCAGAGCAAGGCCCGGACCACCCCTCACCATAACACACCAGAGTAAGGCCCGGACCTCCCCTCACCATAACACACCAGAGTAAGGCCCGGACCACCCCTCACCATAACACACCAGAGCCCAGAGCAAGGCCCGGACCACCCCTCACCATAACACACCAGAGCCCAGAGCAAGGCCCGGACCACCCCTCACCATAACACACCAGAGCAAGGACCGGACCACCCCTCACCATAACACACCAGAGCCCAGAGTAAGCCCCAGACCACCCCTTACCATAACACACCAGAGTCCAGAGCAAGGCCCGGACCACCCCTTACCATAACACACCAGAGTAAGGCCCGGACCTCCCCTCACCAGAACACACCAGAGCCCAGAGCAAGGCCCGGACCACCCCTCACCAGAACACACCAGAGCCCAGAGCAAGGACCGGACCTCCCCTCACCATAACACACCAGAGCCCAGAATAAGGCTCGGACCACCCCTCACCATAATACACCAGAGCCCAGAATAAGGCTCGGACCACCCCTCACCATAATACACCAGAGCCCAGAATAAGGCTCGGACCACCCCTCACCATAATACACCAGAGCCCAGAGTAAGGCCCGGACCACCCCTTACCATAACACACCAGAGCCCAGAGTAAGGACTGGACCCTCCCCTCACCATAACACACCAGAGCCCAGAGTAAGGCCCGGACCTCCCCTCACCATAACACACCAGAATAAGGCCCGGACAACCCCTCCCCATAACAGACCAGAGCCCAGAGTAAGGCCCGGACCTCCCCTCACCATAACACACCAGAGCAAGGCCCGGACCACCCCTCACCATAACACACCAGAGCCCAGAGTAAGGCCCGGACCTTCCCTTACCATAACACACCAGAGTAAGGCCCGGACCTCCCCTCAACATAACACACCAGAGCCCAGAGTAAGGCCCGGACCACCCCTCACCATAACACACAAGAGCAAGGCCCGGACCACCCCTCACCATAACACACCAGAGAAAGGCCCGGACCACCCCTCACCATAACACACCAGAGCCCAGAGTAAGGCCCAGACCTTGCCTCACCATAACACACCAGAGCAAGGCCCGGACCACCCCTCACCATAACACACCAGAGCCCAGAGTAAGGCCCGGACCTTCCCTTACCATAACACACCAGAGTAAGGCCCGGACCTCCCCTCAACATAACACACCAGAGCCCAGAGTAAGGCCCGGACAACCCCTCCCCATAACAGACCAGAGCCCAGAGTAAGGCCCAGACCTTGCCTCACCATAACACACCAGAGCAAGGCCCGGACCACCCCTCACCATAACACACCAGAGCCCAGAGTAAGGCCCGGACCTTCCCTTACCATAACACACCAGAGTAAGGCCCGGACCTCCCCTCAACATAACACACCAGAGCCCAGAGTAAGGCCCGGACCACCCCTCACCATAACACACAAGAGCAAGGCCCGGACCACCCCTCACCATAACACACCAGAGCAAGGCACGGACCACCCTTCACCATAGCACACCAGAGCCCAGAGTAAGGCCCGGACCACCCCTCACCATAACACACCAGAGCCCAGAGTAAGGACTGGACCCTCCCCTCACCATAACACACCAGAGTAAGGCCCGGACCACCCCTCACCATAACACACCAGAGTAAGGCCCGGACTTCCCCTCACCATAACACACCAGAGTAAGGCCCGGACCACCCCTCACCATAACACACCAGAGTAAGGCCCGGACCACCCCTCACCATAACACACAAGAGTAAGGCCCGGACCTCCCCTCACCATAACACACCAGAGTAAGGCCCGGACCACCCCTCACCATAACACACCAGAGCCCAGAGCAAGGCCCGGACCTCCCCTCACCATAACACACCAGAGCCCAGAGCAAGGCCCGGACCACCCCTCACCATAACACACCAGAGTAAGGCCCGGACCTCCCCTCCCCATAACACACCAGAGTAAGGCCCGGACAACCCCTCACCATAACAGACCAGAGCCCAGAGTAAGGCCCGGACCTCCCCTCACCATAACACACCAGAGCAAGGCCCGGACCTCCCCTCACCATAACACACCAGAGCCCAGAGTAAGGCCCGGACCTCCCCTCACCATAACACACCAGAGTAAGGCCCGGACCACCCCTCACCATAACAGACCAGAGCCCAGAGTAAGGCCCGGACAACCCCTCACCATAACAGACCAGAGCCCAGAGTAAGGCCCAGACCTCCCCTCACCATAACACACCAAAGCAAGGCCCGGACCTCCCCTCACCATAACACACCAGAGCCCAGAGTAAGGCCCGGACCTTCCCTCACCATAACACACCAGAGCAAGGCACGGACCACCCCTCACCATAGCACACCAGAGCCCAGAATAAGGCCCGGACCACCCCTCACCATAACACACCAGAGCCCAGAGTAAGGACTGGACCCTCCCCTCACCATAACACACCAGAGAAAGGCCCGGACCACCCCTCACCATAACACACCAGAGTAAGGCCCGGACCACCCCTCACCATAACACACCAGAGTAAGGCCCGGACCACCCCTCACCATAACACACCAGAGCCCAGAGTAAGGACTGGACCCTCCCCTCACCATAACACACCAGAGTAAGGCCCGGACCACCCCTCACCATAACACACCAGAGTAAGGCCCGGACCACCCCTCACCATAACACACCAGAGTAAGGCCCGGACCACCCCTCACCATAACACACCAGAGTAAGGCCCGGACCACCCCTCACCATAACACACCAGAGCCCAGAGTAAGGCCCGGACCACCCCTCACCATAACACACCAGAGTAAGGCCCGGACCTCCCCTCACCATAACACACCAGAGTAAGGTCCGGACCACCCCTCACCATAACACACCAGAGCCCAGAGCAAGGCCCGGACCTCCCCTCACCATAACACACCAGAGCCCAGAGCAACGACCGGACCACCCATCACCATAACACACCAGAGCCCAGAGCAAGGCCCGGACCTCCCATCACCATAACACACCAGAGCCCAGAGAAAGGCCCGGACCACCCCTCACCATAACACACAAGAGTAAGGCCCGGACCACCCCTCACCATAACACACCAGTGCCCAGAGTAAGGCCCGGACTTCCCCTCACCATAACACACCAGAGCCTAGAGCAAGGCCCGGACCTCCCCTCACCATAACACACCAGAGCAAGGCCCGGACTTTCCCTCACCATAACACACCGGAGCCCAGAGCAAGGCCCAGACCACCCCTCACCATAACACACCAGAGTAAGGCCCGGACCACCCCTTACCATAACACACCAGAGTAAGGCCCGGACCACCCCTAACCATAACACACCAGAGCCCAGAGCAAGGCCCGGACCACCCCTCACCATAACACACCAGAGCAAGAACCGGACCACCCCTCACCATAACACACCAGAGCCCAGATTAAGCCCCGGACCACCCTTACCATAACACACCAGAGTCCAGAGCAAGGCCCAGACCACCTCTCACCATAACACACCAGAGCAAGGACTGGACCTCCCCTCACCATAACACACCAGAGCCCAGAATAAGGCTCGGACCACCCCTCACCATAATACACCAGAGCTCAGAATAAGGCTCGGACCACCCCTCACCATAACACACCAGAGCCCAGAGTAAGGACTGGACCCTCCCCTCACCATAACACACCAGAGCCCAGAGTAAGGACCGGACCTTCCCTCACCATAACACACCAGAGCCCAGAATAAGGCCTAGACCACCCCTCACCATAACACACCAGAGTAAGGCCCGGACCTCCCCTCCCCATAACACACCAGAGTAAGGCCCGGACCTCCCCTCCCCATAACACACCAGAGTAAGGCCCGGACCACCCCTCCCCATAACACACCAGAGTAAGGCCCGGACCACCCCTCACCATAACACACCAGAGCCCAGAGTAAGGCCCGGACCTCCCCTCACCATAACACACCAGAGCCCAGAGTAAGGCCCGGACCACCCCTCAACATAACACACCAGAGCAAGGCCCGGACCACCCCTCACCATAACACACCAGAGCCCAGAGTAAGACCCGGACCTTCCCTCACCATAACATACCAGAGTAAGGCCCGGACCTCCACTCACCATAACACACCAGAGCAAGGCACGGACCACCCCTCACCATAGCACACCAGAGCCCAGAGTAAGGCCCAGACCACCCCTCACCATAATACACCAGAGCCCAGAGTAAGGCCCGGACCACCCCTCACCATAACACACCAGAGCCCAGAGTAAGGACTGGACCCTCCCCTCACCATAACACACCAGAGTAAGGCCCGGACCTCCCCTCACCATAACACACTAGAGTAAGGCCCGGACCACCCCTCACCATAACACACCAGAGCAAGGCCCGGACCACCCCTCACCAGAACACACCAGAGCCCAGAGCAAGGCCCGGACCTCCCCTCACCATAACACACCAGAGTAAGGCCCGGACCTCCCCTCACCATAACACACCAGAGCCCAGAGTAAGGCCCGGACCACCCCTCACCATAACACACCAGAGTAAGGCCCGGACCACCCCTCACCAGAACACACCAGAGCCCAGTGTAAGGCCCGCACCTCCCCTCACCATAACACACCAGCGCCCAGAATAAGGCTCGGACAATCCCTAACCATAACACACCAGAGCCCAGAGTAAGGCCCGGACCACCCATCACCATAACACACCAGAGCCCAGAGCAAGGCCCGGACCACCCATCACCATAACACACCAGAGCAAGGCCCGGACCTCCCCTCACCATAACACACCAGAGCCCAGAGCAAGGCCCGGACCACCCCTCACCATAACACACCAGAGTAAGGCCCGGACCTCCCCTCACCATAACACACCAGAGCCCAGAGTAAGGCCCGGACCACCCCTCACCATAACACACCAGAGCCCAGAGCAAGGCTCGGACCTCCCCTCACCAAAAACACACCAGAGCCCAGAGCAAGGCCCGGACCACCCCTCACCATAACACACCAGAGCCCAGAGCAAGGCCCTGACCTCCTTTCACCATAACACACCAGAGCCCAGAGCAAGGCCCGGACATTCCCTAACCATAACACACCAGAGTAAGGCCCGGACCACCCCTCACCATAACACACCAGAGCCCAGAGTAAGGCCCGGACAATCCCTCACCATAACACACCAGAGCCCAGAGTAAAGCCCGGACCACCCCTCATCATAACACACCAGAGTAAGGCCCAGACCACCCCTCACCATAACACACCAGAGCAAGGCCCGGACCACCCCTCACCATAACACACCAGAGCCCAGAGCAAGGCCCGGACCACCCCTCACCATAACACACCAGAGTAAGGCCCGGACCTCCCCTCACCATAACACACCAGAGCCCAGAGCAAGGCCCGGACCACCCCTCACCATAACACACCAGAGCCCAGAGCAAGGCCCGGACCACCCCTCACCATAACACACCAGAGTAAGGCCCAGACCTCCCCTCACCATAAACACACCAGAGTAAGGCCCGGACCACCCCTCACCATAACACACCAGAGCCCAGAGTAAGGACTGGACCCTCCCCTCACCATAACACACCAGAGTAAGGCCCGGACCACCCCTCACCATAACACACCAGAGTAAGGCCCGGACGTCCCCTCACCATAACACACCAGAGTAAGGCCCGGACCACCCCTCACCATAACACACCAGAGTAAGGCCCGGACCACCCCTCACCATAACACACAAGAGTAAGGCCCGGACCTCCCCTCACCATAACACACCAGAGTAAGGCCCGGACCACCCCTCACCATAACACACCAGAGCCCAGAGCAAGGCCCGGACCTCCCCTCACCATAACACACCAGAGCCCAGAGCAAGGCCCGGACCACCCCTCACCATAACACACCAGAGTAAGGCCCGGACCTCCCCTCCCCATAACACACCAGAGTAAGGCCCGGACAACCCCTCACCATAACAGACCAGAGCCCAGAGTAAGGCCCGGACCTCCCCTCACTATAACACACCAGAGCAAGGCCCGGACCTCCCCTCACCATAACACACCAGAGCCCAGAGTAAGGGCCGGACCTCCCCTCACCATAACACACCAGAGTAAGGCCCGGACCACCCCTCACCATAACAGACCAGAGCCCAGAGTAAGGCCCGGACAACCCCTCACCATAACAGACCAGAGCCCAGAGTAAGGCCCAGACCTCCCCTCACCATAACACACCAAAGCAAGGCCCGGACCTCCCCTCACCATAACACACCAGAGCCCAGAGTAAGGCCCGGACCTTCCCTCACCATAACACACCAGAGCAAGGCACGGACCACCCCTCACCATAGCACACCAGAGCCCAGAATAAGGCCCGGACCACCCCTCACCATAACACACCAGAGCCCAGAGTAAGGACTGGACCCTCCCCTCACCATAACACACCAGAGAAAGGCCCGGACCACCCCTCACCATAACACACCAGAGTAAGGCCCGGACCACCCCTCACCATAACACACCAGAGTAAGGCCCGGACCACCCCTCACCATAACACACCAGAGTAAGGCCCGGACCACCCCTCACCATAACACACCAGAGTAAGGCCCGGACCACCCCTCACCATAACACACCAGAGCCCAGAGTAAGGACTGGACCCTCCCCTCACCATAACACACCAGAGTAAGGCCCGGACCACCCCTCACCATAACACACCAGAGTAAGGCCCGGACCTCCCCTCACCATAACACACCAGAGTAAGGTCCGGACCACCCCTCACCATAACACACCAGAGCCCAGAGCAAGGCCCGGACCTCCCCTCACCATAACACACCAGAGCCCAGAGCAACGACCGGACCACCCATCACCATAACACACCAGAGCCCAGAGCAAGGCCCGGACCTCCCATCACCATAACACACCAGAGCCCAGAGAAAGGCCCGGACCACCCCTCACCATAACACACAAGAGTAAGGCCCGGACCACCCCTCACCATAACACACCAGTGCCCAGAGTAAGGCCCGGACTTCCCCTCACCATAACACACCAGAGCCTAGAGCAAGGCCCGGACCTCCCCTCACCATAACACACCAGAGCAAGGCCCGGACTTTCCCTCACCATAACACACCGGAGCCCAGAGCAAGGCCCAGACCACCCCTCACCATAACACACCAGAGTAAGGCCCGGACCACCCCTTACCATAACACACCAGAGTAAGGCCCGGACCACCCCTAACCATAACACACCAGAGCCCAGAGCAAGGCCCGGACCACCCCTCACCATAACACACCAGAGCAAGAACCGGACCACCCCTCACCATAACACACCAGAGCCCAGATTAAGCCCCGGACCACCCTTACCATAACACACCAGAGTCCAGAGCAAGGCCCAGACCACCCCTCACCATAACACACCAGAGCAAGGACTGGACCTCCCCTCACCATAACACACCAGAGCCCAGAATAAGGCTCGGACCACCCCTCACCATAATACACCAGAGCCCAGAATAAGGCTCGGACCACCCCTCACCATAACACACCAGAGCCCAGAGTAAGGACTGGACCCTCCCCTCACCATAACACACCAGAGCCCAGAGTAAGGACCGGACCTTCCCTCACCATAACACACCAGAGCCCAGAATAAGGCCTAGACCACCCCTCACCATAACACACCAGAGTAAGGCCCGGACCTCCCCTCCCCATAACACACCAGAGTAAGGCCCGGACCTCCCCTCCCCATAACACACCAGAGTAAGGCCCGGACCACCCCTCCCCATAACACACCAGAGTAAGGCCCGGACCACCCCTCACCATAACACACCAGAGCCCAGAGTAAGGCCCGGACCTCCCCTCACCATAACACACCAGAGCCCAGAGTAAGGCCCGGACCACCCCTCAACATAACATACCAGAGTAAGGCCCGGACCTCCACTCACCATAACACACCAGAGCAAGGCACGGACCACCCCTCACCATAGCACACCAGAGCCCAGAGTAAGGCCCAGACCACCCCTCACCATAATACACCAGAGCCCAGAGTAAGGCCCGGACCACCCCTCACCATAACACACCAGAGCCCAGAGTAAGGACTGGACCCTCCCCTCACCATAACACACCAGAGTAAGGCCCGGACCTCCCCTCACCATAACACACCAGAGTAAGGCCCGGACCACCCCTCACCATAACACACCAGAGCAAGGCCCGGACCACCCCTCACCAGAACACACCAGAGCCCAGAGCAAGGCCCGGACCTCCCCTCACCATAACACACCAGAGTAAGGCCCGGACCTCCCCTCACCATAACACACCAGAGCCCAGAGTAAGGCCCGGACCACCCCTCACCATAACACACCAGAGCCCAGAGTAAGGCCCGGACAATCCCTCACCAGAACACACCAGAGTAAGGCCCGGACCACCCCTCACCAGAACACACCAGAGCCCAGTGTAAGGCCCGCACCTCCCCTCACCATAACACACCAGCGCCCAGAATAAGGCTCGGACAATCCCTCACCATAACACACCAGAGCAAGACCCAGACCACCCTTCACCATAACACACCAGAGTAAGGCCCGGACCACACCTCACCATAACACACCAGAGCCCAGAGCAAGGCCTGGACCACCCCTCATCATAACACACCAGAGTAAGGCCCGGACCACCCCTCACCATAACACACCAGAGCCCAGAGCAAGGCCCGGACCACCCCTCACCATAACACACCAGAGTAAGGCCCAGGCCTCCCCTCACCATAACACACCAGAGTAAGGCCCGGACCACCCCTCACCATAACACACCAGAGTAAGGCCCGGACCTCCCCTCACCATAACACACCAGAGTAAGGCCCGGACCTCCCCTCACCATAACACACCAGAGTAAGGCCCGGACCACCCCTCACCATAACACACCAGAGCAAGGCCCGGACCACCCCTCACCATAACACACCAGAGTAAGGCCCGGACCTCCCCTCACCATAACACACCAGAGTAAGGCCCGGACCACCCCTCACCGTAACACACCAGAGCAAGGCCCGGACCTCCCCTCACCATAACACACCAGAGCCCAGAGCAAGGCCCGGACCACCCATCACCATAACACACCAGAGCAAGGCCCGGACCTCCCCTCACCATAACACACCAGAGCCCAGAGCAAGGCCCGGACTACCCCCCACCATAACACACCAGAGTAAGGCCCGGACCTCCCCTCACCATAACACACCAGAGCCCAGAGTAAGGCCCGGACCACCCCTCACCATAACACACCAGAGCCCAGAGCAAGGCTCGGACCTCCCCTCACCAAAAACACACCAGAGCCCAGAGTAAGGCCCGGACCACCCCTCACCATAACACACCAGAGCCCAGAGCAAGGCCCTGACCTCCTTTCACCATAACACACCAGAGCCCAGAGCAAGGCCCGGACATTCCCTAACCATAACACACCAGAGTAAGGCCCGGACCACCCCTCACCATAACACACCAGAGCCCAGAGTAAGGCCCGGACAATCCCTCACCATAACACACCAGAGCCCAGAGTAAAGCCCGGACCACCCCTCATCATAACACACCAGAGTAAGGCCCAGACCACCCCTCACCATAACACACCAGAGCAAGGCCCGGACCACCCCTCACCATAACACACCAGAGCCCAGAGCAAGGCCCGGACCACCCCTCACCATAACACACCAGAGTAAGGCCCGGACCTCCCCTCACCATAACACACCAGAGCCCAGAGCAAGGCCCGGACCACCCCTCACCATAACACACCAGAGCCCAGAGCAAGGCCCGGACCACCCCTCACCATAACACACCAGAGTAAGGCCCAGACCTCCCCTCACCATAAACACACCAGAGTAAGGCCCGGACCTCCCCTCACCATAATACACCAGAGTAAGGCCCGGACCACCCCTCACCATAACACACGAGAGTAAGGCCCGGACCTCCCCTCACCATAACACACCAGAGTAAGGCCCGGACCACCCCTCACCATAACACACGAGAGTAAGGCCCGGACCTCCCCTCACCATAACACACCAGAGCAAGGCCCGGACCACCCCTCACCATAACACACCAGAGTAAGGCCCGGACCACCCCTCACCATAACACACGAGAGTAAGGCCCGGACCTCCCCTCACCATAACACACCAGAGCAAGGCCCGGACCACCCCTCACCATAACACACCAGAGCAAGGCCCGGACCTCCCCTCACCATAACACACCAGAGTAAGGCCCGGACCTCCCCTCACCATAACACACCAGAGCCCAGAGCAAGGCCCGGACCTCCCCTCACCATAACACACCAGCGCCCAGAATAAGGCTCGGACAATCCCTCACCATAACACACCAGAGCCCAGAGTAAGGCCCGGACCTTTCCTCACCATAACACACCAGAGCAAGACCCAGACCACCCATCACAATAACACACCAGAGCCCAGAGCAAGGCCCAGACCACCCCTCATCATAACACACCAGAGTAAGGCCCGGACCACCCCTCACCATAACACACCAGAGCAAGGCCCGGACCTTCCCTCACCAGAGCAAGGCCCGGACCACCCCTCACCATAACACACCAGAGTAAGGCCCGGACCACCCCTCACCATAACACACCAGAGTAAGGCCCGGACCACCCCTCACCAGAACACACCAGAGCCCAGAGCAAGGCCCGGACCACCCCTCACCATAACACACCAGAGCAACACCCGGACCTCCCCTCACCATAACACACCAGAGCCCAGAGCAAGGCCCGGACCACCCCTCACCATAACACACCAGAGTAAGGCCCGGACCACCCCTCACCATAACACACGAGAGTAAGGCCCAGGCCTCCCCTCACCATAACACACCAGAGTAAGGCCCGGGCAACCCCTCACCATAACACACCAGAGTAAGGCCCGGACCACCCCTCACCATAACACAGCAGAGCAAGGCCCGGACCACCCCTCACCATAACACACCAGAGTAAGGCCCGGACCACCCCTCACCATAACACACCAGAGCAAGGCCCGGACCTCCCCTCACCATAACACACCAGAGCCCAGAGCAAGGCCCGGACCACCCCTCACCATAACACACCAGAGTAAGGCCCGGACCTCCCCTCACCATAACACACCAGAGCCCAGAGTAAGGCCCGGACCACCCCTCACCATAACACACCAGAGCCCAGAGCAAGGCCCGGACAATCCCTCACCATAACACACCAGAGCCCAGAGTAAGGCCCGGACAATCCCTCACCATAACACACCAGAGCCCAGAGTAAGGTCCGGACCACCCCTCATCATAACACACCAGAGCCCAGAGTAAGGTCCGGACCACCCCTCATCATAACACACCAGAGTAAGGCCCAGACCACCCTTCACCATAACACACCAGAGTAAGGCCCGGACCTCCCCTCACCATAACACACCAGAGCAAGGCCCAGACCACCCCTCACCATAACACACCAGAGTAAGGCCCGGACCTCCCCTCACCATAAACACACCAGAGTAAGGCCCGGACCTCCCCTCACCATAATACACCAGAGTAAGGCACGGACCACCCCTCACCATAACACACGAGAGTAAGGCCCGGACCTCCCCTCACCATAACACACCAGAGTAAGGCCCGGACCACCCCTCACCATAACACACGAGAGTAAGGCCTGGACCTCCCCTCACCATAACACACCAGAGCAAGGCCCGGACCACCCCTCACCATAACACACCAGAGTCCAGAGCAAGGCCCGGACCACCCCTCACCATAACACACCAGCGCCCAGAATAAGGCTCGGACAATCCCTCACCATAACACACCAGAGCCCAGAGTAAGGCCCGGACCTTTCCTCACCATAACACACCAGAGCAAGACCCAGACCACCCCTCACCATAACACACCAGAGCAAGACCCAGACCACCCCTCACCATAACACACCAGAGCAAGGCCCGGACCTCCCCTCACCATAACACACCAGAGCAAGGCCCGGACCACCCTCACCATAACACACGAGAGTAAGGCCCGGACCTCCCCTCACCATAACACACCAGAGTAAGGCCCGGACCACCCCTCACCATAACACACCAGAGCAAGGCCCGGACCACCCCTCACCATAACACACCAGAGCAAGGCCCGGACCACCCCTCACCATAACACACCAGAGCAAGGCCCGGACCACCCCTCACCATAACACACCAGAGTAAGGCCCGGACCCTTTTCTCACCATAACACACCAGAGCAAGGCCCGGACCACCCCTCACCATAACACACCAGAGTAAGGCCCGGACCTTTTCTCACCATAACACACCAGAGCAAGGCCCGGACCACCCCTCACCATAACACACCAGAGTCCAGAGCAAGGACCGCACCACCCCTCACCAAAAGACCCCAGGACTCACACAGGCGTCGCTCTTCATACTTGGTGAGTGGAGATAATTGGGCTTTTTCTGCATCAGAACAAGACCTGATTCCTCCAGGAGGCGCCGCTGAGTGGAGAGAAGAAATCCAGCATCAGAGAATGAGGGGCGCGAGGGAACAAGAGAGGTGATCAGAGCAGAGAGCACAGCGCAGAGACTCGGGGGGGGGGTGGGGCACAGCGCAGAGACTCGGGGGGGGGCACAGCGCAGAGACTCGGGGGGGGGGGGGGCACAGCGCAGAGACTCGGGGGGGGGGGCACAGCGCAGAGACTCGGGGGGGGGGCACAGCGCAGAGACTCGGGGGGGGGGGGGGGGGCACAGCGCAGAGACTCGGGGGGGGGCACAGCGCAGAGACTCGGGGGGGGGGGGTCACAGCGCAGAGACTCGGGGGGGGGGGGCACAGCGCAGAGACTCGGGGGGGGCACAGCGCAGAGACTCGGGGGGGGGGGGCACAGCGCAGAGACTCGGGGGGGGGGCACAGCGCAGAGACTCGGGGGGGGGGGCACCAGCGCAGAGACTCCGGGGGGGAGCACAGCGCAGAGACTCCGGGGGGGGGGGGAGCACAGCGCAGAGACTCCGGGGGGGGGGAGCACAGCGCAGAGACTCCGGGGGGGGGGAGCACAGCGCAGAGACTCCGGGGGGGGGGGGGAGCACAGCGCAGAGACTCCGGGGGGGAGGGGGGAGCACAGCGCAGAGACTCCGGGGGGGAGGGGGGAGCACAGCGCAGAGACTCCGGGGGGGAGGGGGGAGCACAGCGCAGAGACTCCGGGGGGGGGGGGAGCACAGCGCAGAGACTCCGGGGAGGGGGGGGAGCACAGCGCAGAGACTCCGGGGGGGGCACAGCACAGCGCAGAGACTCCGGGGGGGGGGGAGCACAGCGCAGAGACTCCGGGGGGGGCACAGCACAGAGGCTCCGGGGGGGGGGGCACGGCACAGAGGCTCCGGGGGGGGGCACGGCACAGAGGCTCCGGGGGGGGGGGGCACGGCACAGAGGCTCCGGGGGGAGGGCACAGCGCGGAGGCTCAGCGCAGAGACTCCGGGGGGGGAGCACAGCGCGGAGACTCCGGGGGGGTGGGGGGGGTGGGAGAACAGCGCGGAGACTCCGGGGGGGTGAGGGGGGTGGGAGAACAGCGCGGAGACTCCAGGGGGGGAAGCACAGCGCGGAGACTCCGGGGGGGCACGGCACAGAGGCTCCGGGGGGGGGGGCACGGCACAGAGGCTCCGGGGGGGGGGGCACGGCACAGAGGCTCCGGGGGGGGGGGGGGGCACGGCACAGAGGCTCCGGGGGGGGGGCACGGCACAGAGGCTCCGGGGGGGGGGGCACGGCACAGAGGCTCCGGGGGGGGGGGCACGGCACAGAGGCTCCGGGGGGGGGGGGGGGCACGGCACAGAGGCTCCGGGGGGGGGGGGCACGGCACAGAGGCTCCGGGGGGGGGGGGCACGGCACAGAGGCTCCGGGGGGGGGGGCACGGCACAGAGGCTCCGGGGGGGGGCACGGCACAGAGGCTCCGGGGGGGGGGGCACGGCACAGAGGCTCCGGGGGGGGGCACGGCACAGAGGCTCCGCGGCGGGGGGGGGGGGGGGGGCACGGCACAGAGGCTCCGCGGGGGGGAGCACAGCGCAGAGACTCCGCGGGGGGGGGGGGGGGGGGGGGGAGCACAGCGCAGAGACTCCGCGGGGGGGGAGGGGGGGAGCACAGCGCAGAGACTCCGCGGGGGGGAGGGGGGGAGCACAGCGCAGAGACTCCGCGGGGGGGGAGGGGGGGAGCACAGCGCAGAGACTCCGCGGGGGGGAGGGGGGGAGCACAGCGCAGAGACTCCGCGGGGGGAGGGGGGGAGCACAGCGCAGAGACTCCGCGGGGGGGGGAGGGGGGGGAGCACAGCGCGGGGGGGGAGGGGGGAAGCACAGCGCAGAGACTCCGGGGGGGGGGGGAAGCACAGCGCAGAGACTCCGGGGGGGGGGGGGGAAGCACAGCGCAGAGACTCCGGGGGGGGGAGGGGGAGCACAGCGCGGAGACTCCGGGGGGGGGCACAGCATGGAGGCTCCGGGGGGGGCGGGGCACAGCACGGAGGCTCCGGGGGGGCACGGCACAGAGGCGGCTCCGGGGGGGGGGGGGGGGCACGGCACAGAGGAGGCTCCGGGGGGGGGGGGGGGGGCACGGCACAGAGGCTCCGGGGAGGCGGGGGGGGGGCGCAGCGCGGAGACTCGCCCCCCTCCTCTCCCCACAGAGAGCACACCGATCTATATACACACACTGATCTATATACACACTGCATAGACTATATATACACACACTGATCTATATACACACTGCATACACTATATATATACACACACTGATCTATATACACACTGCATACACTATATATACACACACTGATCTATATACACACTGCATACACTATATATATACACACACTGATCTATATACACACTGCATACACTATATATATACACACACTGATCTATATACACACTGCATACACTATATATATACACACACTGATCTATATACACACTGCATACACTATATATACACACACTGATCTATATACACACTGCATACACTATATATATACACACACTGATCTATATACACACTGCATACACTATATATATACACACACTGATCTATATACACACTGCATACACTTATATATACACACACTGATCTATATACACACTGCATACACTATATATATACACACACTGATCTATATACACACTGCATACACTATATATATACACACACTGATCTATATACACACTGCATACACTATATATATACACACTGATCTATATACACACTGCATACACTATATATACACACACTGATCTATATACACACTGCATACACTATATATACACACACTGATCTATATACACACTGCATACACTATATATACACACACTGATCTATATACACACTGCATAGACTATATATACACACACTGATCTATATACACACTGCATACACTATATATATACACACACTGATCTATATACACACTGCATACACTATATATACACACACTGATCTATATACACACTGCATACACTATATATATACACACTGATCTATATACACACTGCATACACTATATATATACACACACTGATCTATATACACACTGCATACACTATATATACACACACTGATCTATATACACACTGCATACACTATATATACACACACTGATCTATATACACACTGCATACACTATATATATACACACACTGATCTATATACACACTGCATACACTATATATATACACACTGATCTATATACACACTGCATAGACTATATATACACACACTGATCTATATACACACTGCATACACTATATATATATACACACACTGATCTATATACACACTGCATAGACTATATATACACACACTGATCTATATACACACTGCATACACTATATATACACACACTGATCTATATACACACTGCATACACTATATATACACACACTGATCTATATACACACTGCATACACTATATATATACACACACTGATCTATATACACACTGCATACACTATATATATATATTCACACTTCTCCCTCCAAGGCTTCAGAAAAATCAGAGACAAAAGAAAACTACAAATCCCAGCAGTCACGTGCTCTGCACATGCACGAGCCACTCACCTCGGTCCGCTCCACAAAACATTCCCCGCAAAAAGAGACAAAGAAGATCAGGTCCGGAGAAGAAACATTCCGCTCTAAAGCTACCCAACAGCGACCTCTAGTGGAGACATCCGTATATTACATATATACTACACAGTCCTCTGTACAGGCGCAGAGCAGCGACCTCTAGTGGAGACATCCGTATATTACATATATACTACACTGTGCTCTGTACAGGCGGAGAGCAGTGACCTCTAGTGGAGACATCCGTATATTACATATGCCCTACACAGTCCTCTGTACAGGAGGAGAGCAGCGACGTCTAGTGGAGACATCCGGATATTACATATATACTACACAGTCCTCTGTATAGGCGGAGAGCAGCGACCTCTAGTGGAGACATCCGTATATTACATATATACTACACAGTCCTCTGTACAGGTGGAGAGCAGCGACCTCTAGTGGAGACACCCGTATATTACATATACACTACACAGTCCTCTGTACAGGCGGAGAGCAGCGACCTCTAGTGGAGACATCCGGATATTACATCTGTACTACACAGTCCTCTGTACAGGCGGAGAGCTGCGATCTCTAGTGGTGACACCCGTATATTACATATATACTACACAGTCCTCTGTACAGGCGGAGAGCAGCGACCTCTAGTGGAGACATCCGGATATTACATATATACTACACAGTCCTCTGTACAGGCGGAGAGCAGCGACCTCTAATGGTGACATCCGTATATTACATATACACTACACAGTCCTCTGTACAGGAGGAGAGCAGCGACCTCTAGTGGAGACATCCGTATATTACATATATACTACACAGTCCTCTGTACAGGCGGAGAGCAGCGACCTCTAGTGGAGACATCCGGATATTACATATATACTACACAGTCCTCTGCACAGGCGGAGAGCAGCGACCTCTAGTGGAGACATCCGTATATTACATATATACTACACAGTCCTCTGCACAGGCGGAGAGCAGCGACCTCTAGTGGAGACAGCCATATATTACATATATACTACACAGTCCTCTGTACAGGCAGAGAGCAGCGACCTCTAGTGGAGACATCCATATATTACATATATACTACACTGTGCTCTGTACAGGAGGAGAGCAGCGACCTCTAGTGGAGACATCCGGATATTACATATATACCACACAGTCCTCTGTACAGGCGGAGAGCAGCGACCTCTAGTGGAAACATCCGTAAATTACATATACACTACACAGTCCTCTGTACAGGAGGAGAGCAGTGACCTCTAGTGGTGACATCCGTATATTACATATATACTACACAGTCCTCTGTACAGGTGGAGAGCAGCGACCTCTAGTGGAGACAGCCGTATATTACATATATACTACACCGTCCCCTGTACAGGAGGAGAGCAGTGACCTCTAGTGGAGACAGCCGTATATTACATATATACTACACAGTCCTCTGTACAGGCGGAGAGCAGCGACCTCTAGTGGAGACATCCGTATATTACATATATACTACACAGTCCTCTGTACAGGCGGAGAGCAGCGACCTCTAGTGGAGACATCCGTATATTACATATATACTACACAGTCCTCTGTACAGGCGGAGAGCAGCGACCTCTAGTGGAGACATCCGTATATTACATATATACTACACAGTCCTCTGTACAGGTGGAGAGCAGCGACCTCTAGTGGAGACATCCGTATATTACATATATACTACACAGTCCTCTGTACAGGCGGAGAGCAGCGACCTCTAGTGGAGACATCCGTATATTACATATATACTACACAGTCCTCTGTACAGGCGGAGAGCAGCGACCTCTAGTGGAGACATCCGTATATTACATATATACTACACAGTCCTCTGTACAGGCGGAGAGCAGCGACCTCTAGTGGTGACATCCGTATATTACATATATACTACACAGTCCTCTGTACAGGCGGAGAGCAGCGACCTCTAGTGGAGACATCCATATATTACATATATACTACACAGTCCTCTGTACAGGAGGAGAGCAGCGACCTCTAGTGGAGACATCCGGATATTACATATATACTACACAGTCCTCTGTACAGGAGGAGAGCAGCGACCTCTAGTGGAGACAGCCGTATATTACATATATACTACACAGTCCTCTGTACAGGCGGAGAGCAGCGACCTCTAGTGGAGACATTGTATATTACATATATACTACACAGTCCTCTGTACAGGCGGAGAGCAGCGACCTCTAGTGGAGACATCCGTATATTACATATATACTACACAGTCCTCTGTACAGGCGGAGAGCAGCGACCTCTAGTGTAGACATCCGTATATTACATATATACCACACAGTCCTCTGTACAGGCGGAGAGCAGCGACCTCTAGTGGAGACATCCGTATATATTACATATTTACTACACAGTCCTCTGTACAGGCGGAGAGCAGCGACCTCTAGTGGAGACATCCGTATATTACATATATACTACACAGTCCTCTGTACAGGAGGAGAGCAGCGACCTCTAGTGGAGACATCCGTATATTACATATATACTACACATTCTCTGTACAGGCGGAGAGCAGCGACCTCTAGTGGAGACATCCGTATATTACATATATACTACACATTCTCTGTACAGGCGGAGAGCAGCGACCTCTAGTGGAGACAGCCGTATATTACATATATACTACACAGTCCTCTGTACAGGCGGAGAGCAGCGACCTCTAGTGGAGACATCCGTATATATTACATATTTACTACACAGTCCTCTGTACAGGCGGAGAGCAGCGACCTCTAGTGGTGACATCCGTATATTACATATATACTACACATTCTCTGTACAGGCGGAGAGCAGTGACCTCTAGTGGTGACATCCATATATTACATATATACTACACAGTCCTCTGTACAGGCGGAGAGCAGCGACCTCTAGTGGAGACATCCGTATATTACATATATACTACACAGTCCTCTGTACAGGCGGAGAGCAGCGACCTCTAGTGGAGACATACGTATATTACATATATACTACACAGTCCTCTGTACAGGCGGAGAGCAGCGACCTCTAGTGGAGACATCCGTATATTACATATATACTACACAGTCCTCTGTACAGGAGGAGAGCAGCGACCTCTAGTGGAGACATCCGTATATTACATATGCCCTACACAGTCCTCTGTACAGGCGGAGAGCAGCGACCTCTAGTGGTGACATCCGTATGTTACATATATACTACACAGTCCTCTGTACAGGCGGAGAGCAGCGACCTCTAGTGGTGACATCCGTATATTACATATATACTACACAGTCCTCTGTACAGGCGGAGAGCAGCGACCTCTAGTGGTGACATCCGTATATTACATATATACTACACAGTCCTCTGTACAGGCGGAGAGCAGTGACCTCTAGTGGAGACATCCGTATATTACATATATACTACACAGTCCTCTGTACAGGCGGAGAGCAGCGACCTCTAGTGGAGACAGCCGTATATTACATATATACTACACAGTCCTCTGTACAGGCGGAGAGCAGTGATCTCTAGTGGAGACAGCCGTATATTACATATATACTACACAGTCCTCTGTACAGGCGGAGAGCAGCGATCTCTAGTGGAGACAGCCGTATATTACATATATACTACACAGTCCTCTGTACAGGCGGAGAGCAGTGATCTCTAGTGGAGACATCCGTATATTACATATATACTACACAGTCCTCTGTACAGGCGGAGAGCAGTGACCTCTAGTGGAGACATCCGTATATTACATATATACTACACAGTCCTCTGTACAGGCGGAGAGCAGCGACCTCTAGTGGAGACATCCGTATATTACATATATACTACACAGTCCTCTGTACAGGCGGAGAGCAGCGACCTCTAGTGGTGACATCCGTATATTACATATAAACTACACAGTCCTCTGTACAGGCGGAGAGCAGCGACCTCTAGTGGAGACATCCGTATATTACATATATACTACACAGTCCTCTGTACAGGCGGAGAGCAGCGACCTCTAGTGGTGACATCCGTATATTACATATATACTACACAGTCCTCTGTACAGGCGGAGAGCAGCGACCTCTAGTGGAGACATCCGTATATTACATATATACTACACAGTCCTCTGTACAGGCGGAGAGCAGCGACCTATAGTGGAGACATACGTATATTACATATACACTACACAGTCCTCTGTACAGGCGGAGAGCAGCGACCTCTAGTGGAGACATCCATATATTACATATATACTACACTGTCCTCTGTACAGGCGGAGAGCAGCGACCTCTAGTGGTGACATCCGTATATTACATCAGTACTACACAGTCCTCTGTACAGGAGGAGAGCAGCGACCTCTAGTGGAGACATCCGTATATTACATATATACTACACAGTCCTCTGTACAGGCGGAGAGCAGCGACCTCTAGTGGAGACATCCATATATTACATATATACTACACTGTCCTCTGTACAGGCGGAGAGCAGCGACCTCTAGTGGAGACAGCCGTATATTACATATATACTACACAGTCCTCTGTACAGGAGGAGAGCAGCGACCTCTAGTGGAGACATCCGTATATTACATATATACTACACAGTCCTCTGTACAGGCGGAGAGCAGCGACCTCTAGTGGTGACATCCGTATATTACATCAGTACTACACAGTCCTCTGTACAGGCGGAGAGCAGCGACCTCTAGTGGAGACATCCGTATATTACATATACACTACACAGTCCTCTGTACAGGCGGAGAGCAGCGACCTCTAGTGGAGACATCCGTATATTACATATACACTACACAGTCCTCTGTACAGGCGGAGAGCAGCGACCTCTAGTGGAGACAGCCGTATATTACATATATACTACACAGTCCTCTGTACAGGAGGAGAGCAGCGACCTCTAGTGGAGACATCCGTATATTACATATATACTACACAGTCCTCTGTACAGGCGGAGAGCAGCGACCTCTAGTGGTGACATCCGTATATTACATCAGTACTACACAGTCCTCTGTACAGGCGGAGAGCAGCGACCTCTAGTGGAGACATCCGTATATTACATATACACTACACAGTCCTCTGTACAGGCGGAGAGCAGCGACCTCTAGTGGAGACATCCGTATATTACATATACACTACACAGTCCTCTGTACAGGCGGAGAGCAGCGACCTCTAGTGGTGACATCCGTATATTACATATAAACTACACAGTCCTCTGTACAGGCGGAGAGCAGCGATCTCTAGTGGAGACAGCCGTATATTACATATATACTACACAGTCCTCTGTACAGGCGGAGAGCAGCGACCTCTAGTGGTGACATCCGTATATTACATATAAACTACACAGTCCTCTGTACAGGAGGAGAGCAGCGACCTCTAGTGGAGACATCCGTATATTACATATATACTACACAGTCCTCTGTACAGGCGGAGAGCAGCGACCTCTAGTGGTGACATCCGTATATTACATCAGTACTACACAGTCCTCTGTACAGGCGGAGAGCAGCGACCTCTAGTGGAGACATCCGTATATTACATATACACTACACAGTCCTCTGTACAGGCGGAGAGCAGCGACCTCTAGTGGAGACATCCGTATATTACATATACACTACACAGTCCTCTGTACAGGCGGAGAGCAGCGACCTCTAGTGGTGACATCCGTATATTACATATAAACTACACAGTCCTCTGTACAGGCGGAGAGCAGCGACCTCTAGTGGAGACATCCGTATATTACATATATACTACACAGTCCTCTGTACAGGCGGAGAGCAGCGACCTCTAGTGGTGACATCCGTATATTACATATATACTACACAGTCCTCTGTACAGGCGGAGAGCAGCGACCTCTAGTGGAGACATCCGTATATTACATATATACTACACAGTCCTCTGTACAGGCGGAGAGCAGCGACCTATAGTGGAGACATACGTATATTACATATACACTACACAGTCCTCTGTACAGGCGGAGAGCAGCGACCTCTAGTGGAGACATCCATATATTACATATATACTACACTGTCCTCTGTACAGGCGGAGAGCAGCGACCTCTAGTGGTGACATCCGTATATTACATCAGTACTACACAGTCCTCTGTACAGGAGGAGAGCAGCGACCTCTAGTGGAGACATCCGTATATTACATATATACTACACAGTCCTCTGTACAGGCGGAGAGCAGCGACCTCTAGTGGAGACATCCATATATTACATATATACTACACTGTCCTCTGTACAGGCGGAGAGCAGCGACCTCTAGTGGAGACATCCGTATATTACATATATACTACACAGTCCCCTGTACAGGAGGAGAGCAGCGACCTCTAGTGGAGACATCCGTATATTACATATATACTACACTGTGCTCTGTACAGGCGGAGAGCAGCGACCTCTAGTGGAGACATCCGTATATTACATATATACTACACAGTCCTCTGTACAGACGCAGAGCAGCGACCTCTAGTGGAGACATCCGTATATTACATATATACTACACAGTCCTCTGTACAGGCGGAGAGCAGCGACCTCTAGTGCAGACATCCGTATATTACATATATACTACACAGTCCTCTGTACAGGCGCAGAGCAGCGACCTCTAGTGGAGACATCCGTATATTACATATATACTACACAGTCTCTGTACAGGCGGAGAGCAGCGACCTCTAGTGGAGACATCCGTATATTACATATATACTACACAGTCCTCTGTACAGGCGCAGAGCAGCGACCTCTAGTGGAGACATCCGTATATTACATATATACTACACAGTCCTCTGTACAGGCGGAGAGCAGCGACCTCTAGTGGAGACATCCGTATATTACATATATACTACACAGTCCTCTGTACAGGCGCAGAGCAGCGACCTCTAGTGGAGACATCCGTATATTACATATATACTACACTGTCCTCTGTACAGGCGGAGAGCAGCGACCTCTAGTGGAGACATCCGTATATTACATATATACTACACAGTCCTCTGTACAGGAGGAGAGCAGCGACCTCTAGTGGAGACATCCGTATATTACATATATACTACACAGTCCTCTGTACAGGCGCAGAGCAGCGACCTCTAGTGGAGACATCCGTATATTACATATATACTACACAGTCCTCTGTACAGGCGCAGAGCAGCGACCTCTAGTGGAGACATCCGTATATTACATATATACTACACTGTCCTCTGTACAGGCGGAGAGCAGCAACCTCTAGTGGAGACATCCGTATATTACATATATACTACACAGTCCTCTGTACAGGAGGAGAGCAGCGACCTCTAGTGGAGACATCCGTATATTACATATATACTACACAGTCCTCTGTACAGGCGCAGAGCAGCGACCTCTAGTGGAGACATCCGTATATTACATATATACTACACTGTCCTCTGTACAGGCGGAGAGCAGCGACCTCTAGTGGAGACATCCGTATATTACATATATACTACACAGTCCTCTGTACAGGCGGAGAGCAGCGACCTCTAGTGGAGACATCCGTATATTACATATATACTACACAGTCCTCTGTACAGGCGGAGAGCAGCGACCTCTAGTGGTGACATCCGTATATTACATATACACTACACAGTCCTCTGTACAGGCGGAGAGCAGCGACCTCTAGTGGAGACATCCGTATATTACATCAGTACTACACAGTCCTCTGTACAGGCGGAGAGCAGCGACCTCTAGTGGAGACATCCGTATGTTACATATATACTACACAGTCCTCTGTACAGGCGGAGAGCAGCGACCTCTAGTGGAGACATCCGTATATTACATATATACTACACAGTCCTCTGTACAGGCGGAGAGCAGCGACCTCTAGTGGAGACATCCGTATATTACATATATACTACACAGTCCTCTGTACAGGCGGAGAGCAGCGACCTCTAGTGGTGACATCCGTATATTACATATACACTACACAGTCCTCTGTACAGGCGGAGAGCAGCGACCTCTAGTGGAGACATCCGTATATTACATCAGTACTACACAGTCCTCTGTACAGGCGGAGAGCAGCGACCTCTAGTGGAGACATCCGTATGTTACATATATACTAAACAGTCCTCTGTACAGGCGGAGAGCAGCGATCTCTAGTGGAGACATCCGGATATTACATATATACTACACAGTCCTCTGTACAGGGGGAGAGCAGTGACCTCTAGTGGAGACATCCGTATATTACATATACACTACACAGTCCTCTGTACAGGCGGAGAGCAGCGACCTCTAGTGGAGACATCCGTATATTACATATATACTACACAGTCCTCTGTACAGGCGGAGAGCAGCGACCTCTAGTGGTGACATCCATATATTACATATATACTACACTGTCCTCTGTACAGGAGGAGAGCAGCGACCTCTAGTGGAGACATCCGTATATTACATATACACTACACAGTCCTCTGTACAGGCGGAGAGCAGCGACCTCTAGTGGAGACATCCATATATTACATATATACTACACTGTCCTCTGTACAGGCGGAGAGCAGTGACTTCTAGTGGAGACATCCGTATATTACATATATACTACACAGTCCTCTGTACAGGCGGAGAGCAGCGACCTCTAGTGGAGACATCCATATATTACATATATACTACACTGTCCTCTGTACAGGCGGAGAGCAGTGACTTCTAGTGGAGGCATCCGTATATTACATATATACTACACAGTCCTCTGTACAGGCGGAGAGCAGCGACCTCTAGTGGAGACATCCATATATTACATATACACTACACAGTCCTCTGTACAGGCGGAGAGCAGCGATCTCTAGTGGAGACATCCGTATATTACATACATACTACACAGTCCTCTGTACAGGCAGAGAGCAGCGACCTCTAGTGGAGACATCCATATATTACATATATACTACACTGTCCTCTGTACAGGCGGAGAGCAGTGACTTCTAGTGGAGACATCCGTATATTACATATATACTACACAGTCCTCTGTACAGGCAGAGAGCAGCGACCTCTAGTGGAGACATCCATATATTACATATATACTACACTGTCCTCTGTACAGGCGGAGAGCAGTGACTTCTAGTGGAGACATCCGTATATTACATATATACTACACAGTCCTCTGTACAGGCGGAGAGCAGCGACCTCTAGTGGTGACATCCGTATATTACATATATACTACACTGTCCTCTGTACAGGCGGAGAGCAGCGACCTCTAGTGGTGACATCCGTATATTACATATATACTACACAGTCCTCTGTACAGGCGGAGAGCAGCGACCTCTAGTGGAGACATCCATATATTACATATATACTACACAGTCCTCTGTACAGGCGGAGAGCAGCGACCTCTAGTGGAGACATCCGTATATTACATATATACTACACAGTCCTCTGTACAGGCGGAGAGCAGTGACCTCTAGTGGAGACATCCGTATATTACATATATACTACACAGTCCTCTGTACAGGCGGAGAGCAGCGACCTCTGGTGGAGACATCCGTATATTACATATATACTACACAGTCCTCTGTACAGGCGGAGAGCAGCGACCTCTAGTGGAGACATCCGGATATTACATATATACTACACAGTCCTCTGTACAGGCGGAGAGCAGCGACCTCTAGTGGAGACATCCGTATATTACATATATACTACACAGTCCTCTGTACAGGCAGAGAGCAGCGACCTCTAGTGGTGACATCCGTATATTACATCAGTACTACACAGTCCTCTGTACAGGCGGAGAGCAGCGACCTCTAGTGGAGACATCCGTATATTACATATATACTACACAGTCCTCTGTACAGGCGGAGAGCAGCGACCTCTAGTGGTGACATCCGTATATTACATATACACTACACAGTCCTCTGTACAGGCGGAGAGCAGCGAGCTCTAGTGGTGACATCCGTATATTACATATATACTACACAGTCCTCTGTACAGGCGGAGAGCAGTGACCTCTAGTGGAGACATCCGTATATTACATATATACTACACAGTCCTCTGTACAGGCGGAGAGCAGCGACCTCTGGTGGAGACATCCGTATATTACATATATACTACACAGTCCTCTGTACAGGAGGAGAGCAGCGACCTTTAGTGGAGACATCCGTATATTACATATATACTACGCAGTCCTCTATACAGGCGTAGAGCAGTGACCTCTAGTGGAGACATCCGTATATTACATATTTACTACACTGTCCTCTGTACAGGCGGAGAGCAGCGACCTCTAGTGGAGACATCCGTATATTACATATATACCACACAGTCCTCTGTACAGGCGGAGAGCAGCGACCTCTAGTAGTGACATCCGTATATTACATATATACTACACAGTCCTCTGTACAGGCGGAGAGCAGCGACCTCTAGTGGAGACATCCATATATTACATATATACTACACTGTCCTCTGTACAGGAGGAGAGCAGCGACCTCTAGTGGTGACATCCGTATATTACATATATACTACACAGTTCTCTGTACAGGCGGAGAGCAGCGACCTCTAGTGGAGACATCCGTATATTACATATATACTACACAGTCCTCTGTACAGGCAGAGAGCAGCGACCTCTAGTGGTGACATCCGTATATTACATATACACTACACAGTCCTCTGTACAGGCGGAGAGCAGCGACCTCTAGTGGAGACATCCGTATATTACATATATACTACACAGTCCTCTGTACAGGAGGAGAGAAGTGACCTCTAGTGGAGACATCCGTATATTACATATATACTACACAGTCCTCTGTACAGGCGGAGAGCAGCGATCTCTAGTGGAGACATCCGTATATTACATATATACTACACAGTCCCCTGTACAGGCGTAGAGCAGCGACCTCTAGTGGAGACATCCGTATATTACATATATACTACACAGTCCTCTGTACAGGCGGAGAGCAGCGACCTCTAGTGGAGACAGCCGTATATTACATATATACTACACAATCCTCTGTAAAGGCGGAGAGCAGCGACCTCTAATGGAGATATCCGTATATTACATATATACTACACAGTCCTCTGTACAGGCGGAGAGAAGTGACCTCTAGTGGAGACATCCGTATATTACATATATACTACACAGTCCTATGTACAGACTGAGAGCAGCGACCTCTAGTGGAGACATCCATATATTACATATATACTACACAGTCCTCTGTACAGGCGGAGAGCAGCGACCTCTAGTGGAGACAGCCGTATATTACATATATACTACACAGTCCTCTGTACAGGCGGAGAGCAGCGACCTCTAGTGGAGACATCCGTATATTACATATATACTACACAGTCCTCTGTACAGGCGGAGAGCAGCGATCTCTAGTGGAGACATCCGTATATTACATATACACTACACAGTTCTCTGTACAGGCGGAGAGGAGCGACCTCTAGTGGAGACATCCGTATATTACATATATACTACACAGTCCTCTGTACAGGCGGAGAGCAGCGACCTCTAGTGGAGACATCCGTATATTACATATATACTACACAGTCCTCTGTACAGGCGGAGAGCAGCGACCTCTAGTGGAGACATCCGTATATTACATATATACTACACAGTCCTCTGTACAGGCGGAGAGCAGCGACCTCTAGTGGAGACATCCGTATATTACATATATACTACACAGTCCTCTGTACAGTCGGAGAGCAGCGACCTCTAGTGGAGACATCCGTATATTACATATACACTACACAGTCCTCTGTACAGGCAGAGAGCAGCGACCTCTAGTGGTGACATCCGTATATTACATATACACTACACAGTCCTCTGTACAGGCGGAGAGCAGTGACCTCTAGTGGTGACATCCGTATATTACATATACACTACACAGTCCTCTGTACAGGCGGAGAGCAGTGACCTCTAGTGGTGACATCCGTATGTTACATATATACTACACAGTCCTCTGTACAGGCGGAGAGCAGCGATCTCTAGTGGAGACATCCGTATATTACATATACACTACACAGTCCTCTGTACAGGCGGAGAGCAGCGACCTCTAGTGGTGACATCCATATATTACATATATACTACACAGTCCTCTGTACAGGAGGAGAGCAGCGACCTCTAGTGGAGACATCCGTATATTACATATATACTACACAGTCCTCTGTACAGGAGGAGAGCAGTGACCTCTAGTGGAGACATCCGTATATTACATATATACTACACAGTCCTCTGTACAGGAGGAGAGCAGTGACCTCTAGTGGAGACATCCGTATATTACATATATACTACACAGTCTCTGTACAGGCGGAGAGCAGCGACCTCTAGTGGTGACATCCGTATATTACATATATACTACACAGTCCCTTGTACAGGCGGAGAGCAGCGATCTCTAGTGGAGACATCCGTATATTACATATGCCCTACACAGTCCTCTGTACAGGGGGAGAGCAGTGACCTCTAGTGGAGACATTGTATATTACATATATACTACACAGTCCCCTGTACAGGCGTAGAGCAGCGACCTCTAGTGGAGACATCCCTATATTACATATATACTACACAGTCCTCTGTACAGGCGGAGAGCAGCGACCTCTAGTGGTGACATCCATATATTACATATATACTACACAGTCCTCTGTACAGGAGGAGAGCAGCGACCTCTAGTGGAGACATCCGTATATTACATATATACTACACAGTCCTCTGTACAGGCGGAGAGCAGCGACCTCTAGTGGAGACATCCGTATATTACATATATACTACACAGTCCTCTGTACAGGCAGAGAGCAGCGACCTCTAGTGGTGACATCCGTATATTACATATACACTACACAGTCCTCTGTACAGGCGGAGAGCAGTGACCTCTAGTGGAGACATCCGTATATTACATATATACTACACAGTCCTCTGTACAGGCGGAGAGCAGCGACCTCTAGTGGAGACATCCGTATATTACATATGCCCTACACAGTCCTCTTTACAGGCGGAGAGCAGCGACCTCTAGTGGTGACATCCGTATATTACATATATACTACACAGCCCTCTGTACAGGAGGAGAGCAGCGACCTTTAGTGGAGACATCCGTATATTACATATATACTACGCAGTCCTCTATACAGGCGTAGAGCAGTGACCTCTAGTGGAGACATCCGTATATTACATATTTACTACACTGTCCTCTGTACAGGCGGAGAGCAGCGACCTCTAGTGGAGACATCCGTATATTACATATATACTACACAGTCCTCTGTACAGGCGGAGAGCAGCGACCTCTAGTGGAGACATCCGTATATTACATATATACTACACCGTCCTCTGTACAGGCGGAGAGCAGCGACCTCTAGTGGAGACAGCCGTATATTAGATATATACGACACAGTCCTCTGTACAGGCGGAGAGCAGCGACCTCTAGTGGTGACATCCGTATATTACATCAGTACTACACAGTCCTCTGTACAGGCGGAGAACAGTGACCTCTAGTGGAGACATCCGTATATTACATATATACTACACAGTCCTCTGTACAGGCGGAGAGCAGCGACCTCTAGTGGTGACATCCATATATTACATCAGTACTACACAGTCCTCTGTACAGGCGGAGAGCAGCGACCTCTAGTGGAGACATCCGTATATTACATATATACTACACCGTCCTCTGTACAGGCGGAGAGCAGCGACCTCTAGTGGAGACAGCCATATATTAGATATATACGACACAGTCCTCTGTACAGGTGGAGAGCAGCGACCTCTAGTGGTGACATCCGTATATTACATATACACTACACTGTCCTCTGTACAGGCGGAGAGTAGCGACCTCTAGTGTAGACATCCGTATATTACATATATCCTACACAGTCCTCTGTAATGGCGGAGAGCAGTGACCTCTAGTGGAGACAGCCGTATATTACATCAGTACTACACAGTCCTCTGTACAGGCGGAGAGCAGCGACCTCTAGTGGAGACATCCGTATATTACATATATACTACACAGTCCTCTGTACAGGCGTAAAGCAGCGACCTCTAGTGGTGACATCCGTATATTACATCAGTACTACACAGTCCTCTGTACAGGCGGAGAGCAGTGACCTCTAGTGGAGACATCCGTATATTACATATATACTACACAGTCCTCTGTACAGGCGGAGAACAGCGACCTCTAGTGGAGACAGCCGTATATTAGATATATACGACACAGTCCTCTGTACAGGCGGAGAGCAGCGACCTCTAGTGGAAACATCCGTATATTACATATACACTACACAGTCCTCTGTACAGGCGGAGAGCAGCGACCTCTAGTGGTGACATCCGTATATTACATATACACTACACTGCCCTCTGTACAGGCGGAGAGTAGCGACCTCTAGTGTAGACATCCGTATATTACATATATACTACACAGTCCTCTGTACAGGTGGAGAGCAGCGACCTCTAGTGGTGACATCCGTATATTACATATATACTACACAGTCCTCTGTACAGGCGGAGAGCAGCGACCTCTAGTGGTGACATCCGTATATTACATATACACTACACTGCCCTCTGTACAGGCGGAGAGTAGCGACCTCTAGTGTAGACATCCGTATATTACATATATACTACACAGTCCTCTGTACAGGTGGAGAGCAGCGACCTCTAGTGGTGACATCCGTATATTACATATATACTACACAGTCCTCTGTAATGGCGGAGAGCAGCGACCTCTAGTGGAGACATCCGTATATTACATCAGTACTACACAGTCCTCTGTACAGGAGGAGAGCAGCGACCTCTAGTGGAGACAGCCGTATATTACATATATACTACACAGTCCTCTGTACAGGCAAAGAGCAGCGACCTCTAGTGGTGACATCCGTATATTACATCAGTACTACACAGTCCTCTCTACAGGTGGAGAGCAGCGACCTCCAGTGGAGACATCCGTATATTACATATATACTACACAGTCCTCTGTACAGGCGGAGAGCAGCGACCTCTAGTGGTGACATCCATATATTACATATATACTACACAGTCCTCTGTACAGGTGGAGAGCAGCGAACTCTAGTGGAGACATCCGTATATTACATATGCCCTACACAGTCCTCTGTACAGGTGGAGAGCAGCGACCTCTAGTGGAGACATCCGTATATTACATATATACTACACAGTCCTCTGTACAGGCGGAGAGCAGCGACCTCTAGTGGTGACATCCATATATTACATATATACTACACAGTCCTCTGTACAGGTGGAGAGCAGCGACCTCTAGTGGAGACATCCGTATATTACATATGCCCTACACAGTCCTCTGTACAGGTGGAGAGCAGCGACCTCTAGTGGTGACATCCGTATATTACATATATACTACACAGTCCTCTGCACAGGCGGAGAGCAGCGACCTCTAGTGGAGACATCCATATATTACATATATACTACACAGTCCTCTGTACAGGCGGAGAGCAGCGACCTCTAGTGGAGACATCCGTATATTACATATATACTACACAGTCCTCTGTACAGGCGGAGAGCAGCGACCTCTAGTGGTGACATCCGTATATTACATATATACTACACAGTCCTCTGTACAGGCGGAGAGCAGCGACCTCTAGTGGAGACATCCGTATATTACATATGCCCTACACAGTCCTCTGTACAGGTGGAGAGCAGCGACCTCTAGTGGTGACATCCGTATATTACATATATACTACACAGTCCTCTGCACAGGCGGAGAGCAGCGACCTCTAGTGGAGACATCCATATATTACATATACATTACACAGTTCTCTGTACAGGCGGAGAGCAGCGACCTCTAGTGGTGACATCCGTATATTACATCTGTACTACACAGTCCTCTGTACAGGCGGAGAGCAGCGACCTCTAGTGTAGACATTTGTATATTACATATATACTACACTGTCATCTGTACAGGCGGAGAGAAGCGACCTCTAGTGTAGACATCTATATATTACATATATACTACACTGTCCTCTGTACAGGCGGAGAGAAGCGACCTCTAGTGGAGACATCCGTATATAACATATATACTACACATTCCCCTGTACAGGCGGAGAGCAGCGACCTCTAGTGGAGACATCCGTATATTACATATATACTACACTGTCCTCTGTACAGGCGGAGAGAAGCGACCTCTAGTGGAGACATCCGTATATTACATATATACTACACAGTCCTCTGTACAGGCGGAGAGCAGCGACCTCTAGTGGAGACAGCCGTATATTACATCAGTACTACACAGTCCTCTGTACAGGCGGAGAGCAGCGACCTCTAGTGGAGACATCCGTATATTACATATATACTACACAGTCCTCTGTACAGGCGTAGAGCAGCGACCTCTAGTGGTGACATCCGTATATTACATCAGTACTACACAGTCCTCTGTACAGGCGGAGAGCAGTGACCTCTAATGGAGACATCCGTATATTACATATATACTACACAGTCCTCTGTACAGGCGGAGAACAGCGACCTCTAGTGGAGACAGCCGTATATTAGATATATACGACACAGTCCTCTGTACAGGCGGAGAGCAGCGACCTCTAGTGGAGACATCCATATATTACATATATACTACACAGTCCTCTGTACAGGCGGAGAGCAGTGACCTCTAGTGGAAACATCCGTATATTACATATACACTACACAGTCCTCTGTACAGGCGGAGAGCAGCGACCTCTAGTGGTGACATCCGTATATTACATATACACTACACTGTCCTCTGTACAGGCGGAGAGTAGCGACCTCTAGTGTAGACATCCGTATATTACATATATCCTACACAGTCCTCTGTAATGGCGGAGAGCAGTGACCTCTAGTGGAGACAGCCGTATATTACATCAGTACTACACAGTCCTCTGTACAGGCGGAGAGCAGCGACCTCTAGTGGAGACATCCGTATATTACATATATACTACACAGTCCTCTGTACAGGCGTAGAGCAGCGACCTCTAGTGGTGACATCCGTATATTACATCAGTACTACACAGTCCTCTGTACAGGCGGAGAGCAGTGACCTCTAGTGGAGACATCCGTATATTACATATATACTACACAGTCCTCTGTACAGGCGGAGAACAGCGACCTCTAGTGGAGACAGCCGTATATTAGATATATACGACACAGTCCTCTGTACAGGCGGAGAGCAGCGACCTCTAGTGGAGACATCCATATATTACATATATACTACACAGTCCTCTGTACAGGCGGAGAGCAGTGACCTCTAGTGGAAACATCCGTATATTACATATACACTACACAGTCCTCTGTACAGGCGGAGAGCAGCGACCTCTAGTGGTGACATCCGTATATTACATATACACTACACTGTCCTCTGTACAGGCGGAGAGTAGCGACCTCTAGTGTAGACATCCGTATATTACATATATCCTACACAGTCCTCTGTAATGGCGGAGAGCAGCGACCTCTAGTGGAGACATCAGTATATTACATCAGTACTACACAGTCCTCTGTACAGGAGGAGAGCAGCGAACTCTAGTGGAGACAGCCGTATATTACATATATACTACACAGTCCTCTGTACAGGCGGAGAACAGCGACCTCTAGTGGAGACAGCCGTATATTAGATATATACGACACAGTCCTCTGTACAGGCGGAGAGCAGCGACCTCTAGTGGAGATATCCATATATTACATATATACTACACAGTCCTCTGTACAGGCGGAGAGCAGTGACCTCTAGTGGAAACATCCGTAAATTACATATACACTACACAGTCCTCTGTACAGGCGGAGAGCAGCGACCTCTAGTGGAGACATCCATATATTACATATATACTACACAGTCCTCTGTACAGGCGGAGAGCAGCGACCTCTAGTGGTGACATACGTATATTACATATACACTACACTGTCCTCTGTACAGGCGGAGAATAGCGACCTCTAGTGTAGACATCCGTATATTACATATATACTACACAGTCCTCTGTACAGGTGGAGAGCAGCGACCTCTAGTGGTGACATCCGTATATTACATATATACTACACAGTCCTCTGTAATGGCGGAGAGCAGCGACCTCTAGTGGAGACAGCCGTATATTACATATATACTACACAGTCCTCTGTACAGGCAAAGAGCAGCGACCTCTAGTGGTGACATCCGTATATTACATCAGTACTACACAGTCCTCTCTACAGGCGGAGAGCAGCGACCTCTAGTGGAGACATCCGTATATTACATATATACTACACAGTCCTCTGTACAGGCAGAGAGCAGCGACCTCTAGTGGTGACATCCGTATATTACATATACACTACACAGTCCTCTGTACAGGCGGAGAGCAGTGACCTCTAGTGGAGACATCCGTATATTACATATATACTACACAGTCCTCTGTACAGGCGGAGAGCAGCGACCTCTAGTGGAGACATCCGTATATTACATATGCCCTACACAGTCCTCTTTACAGGAGGAGAGCAGCGACCTCTAGTGGTGACATCCGTATATTACATATATACTACACAGCCCTCTGTACAGGAGGAGAGCAGCGACCTTTAGTGGAGACATCCGTATATTACATATATACTACGCAGTCCTCTATACAGGCGTAGAGCAGTGACCTCTAGTGGAGACATCCGTATATTACATATTTACTACACTGTCCTCTGTACAGGCGGAGAGCAGCGACCTCTAGTGGAGACATCCGTATATTACATATATACTACACAGTCCTCTGTACAGGCGGAGAGCAGCGACCTCTAGTGGAGACATCCGTATATTACATATATACTACACCGTCCTCTGTACAGGCGGAGAGCAGCGACCTCTAGTGGAGACAGCCGTATATTAGATATATACGACACAGTCCTCTGTACAGGCGGAGAGCAGCGACCTCTAGTGGTGACATCCGTATATTACATCAGTACTACACAGTCCTCTGTACAGGCGGAGAACAGTGACCTCTAGTGGAGACATCCGTATATTACATATATACTACACAGTCCTCTGTACAGGCGGAGAGCAGCGACCTCTAGTGGTGACATCCGTATATTACATCAGTACTACACAGTCCTCTGTACAGGCGGAGAGCAGCGACCTCTAGTGGAGACATCCGTATATTACATATATACTACACCGTCCTCTGTACAGGCGGAGAGCAGCGACCTCTAGTGGAGACAGCCATATATTAGATATATACGACACAGTCCTCTGTACAGGTGGAGAGCAGCGACCTCTAGTGGAGACATCCATATATTACATATATACTACACAGTCCTCTGTACAGGCGGAGAGCAGCGACCTCTAGTGGTGACATCCGTATATTACATATACACTACACTGTCCTCTGTACAGGCGGAGAGTAGCGACCTCTAGTGTAGACATCCGTATATTACATATATCCTACACAGTCCTCTGTAATGGCGGAGAGCAGTGACCTCTAGTGGAGACAGCCGTATATTACATCAGTACTACACAGTCCTCTGTACAGGCGGAGAGCAGCGACCTCTAGTGGAGACATCCGTATATTACATATATACTACACAGTCCTCTGTACAGGCGTAAAGCAGCGACCTCTAGTGGTGACATCCGTATATTACATCAGTACTACACAGTCCTCTGTACAGGCGGAGAGCAGTGACCTCTAGTGGAGACATCCGTATATTACATATATACTACACAGTCCTCTGTACAGGCGGAGAACAGCGACCTCTAGTGGAGACAGCCGTATATTAGATATATACGACACAGTCCTCTGTACAGGCGGAGAGCAGCGACCTCTAGTGGAAACATCCGTATATTACATATACACTACACAGTCCTCTGTACAGGCGGAGAGCAGCGACCTCTAGTGGTGACATCCGTATATTACATATACACTACACTGTCCTCTGTACAGGCGGAGAGTAGCGACCTCTAGTGTAGACATCCGTATATTACATATATACTACACAGTCCTCTGTACAGGTGGAGAGCAGCGACCTCTAGTGGTGACATCCGTATATTACATATATACTACACAGTCCTCTGTAATGGCGGAGAGCAGCGACCTCTAGTGGAGACATCCGTATATTACATCAGTACTACACAGTCCTCTGTACAGGAGGAGAGCAGCGACCTCTAGTGGAGACAGCCGTATATTACATATATACTACACAGTCCTCTGTACAGGCAAAGAGCAGCGACCTCTAGTGGTGACATCCGTATATTACATCAGTACTACACAGTCCTCTCTACAGGTGGAGAGCAGCGACCTCCAGTGGAGACATCCGTATATTACATATATACTACACAGTCCTCTGTACAGGCGGAGAGCAGCGACCTCTAGTGGTGACATCCATATATTACATATATACTACACTGTCCTCTGTACAGGTGGAGAGCAGCGAACTCTAGTGGAGACATCCGTATATTACATATGCCCTACACAGTCCTCTGTACAGGTGGAGAGCAGCGACCTCTAGTGGAGACATCCGTATATTACATATATACTACACAGTCCTCTGTACAGGCGGAGAGCAGCGACCTCTAGTGGTGACATCCATATATTACATATATACTACACAGTCCTCTGTACAGGTGGAGAGCAGCGACCTCTAGTGGAGACATCCGTATATTACATATGCCCTACACAGTCCTCTGTACAGGTGGAGAGCAGCGACCTCTAGTGGTGACATCCGTATATTACATATATACTACACAGTCCTCTGCACAGGCGGAGAGCAGCGACCTCTAGTGGAGACATCCGTATATTACATATATACTACACAGTCCTCTGTACAGGCGGAGAGCAGCGACCTCTAGTGGAGACATCCGTATATTACATATATACTACACAGTCCTCTGTACAGGCGGAGAGCAGCGACCTCTAGTGGTGACATCCGTATATTACATATATACTACACAGTCCTCTGTACAGGCGGAGAGCAGCGACCTCTAGTGGAGACATCCGTATATTACATATGCCCTACACAGTCCTCTGTACAGGTGGAGAGCAGCGACCTCTAGTGGTGACATCCGTATATTACATATATACTACACAGTCCTCTGCACAGGCGGAGAGCAGCGACCTCTAGTGGAGACATCCATATATTACATATACATTACACAGTTCTCTGTACAGGCGGAGAGCAGCGACCTCTAGTGGTGACATCCGTATATTACATCTGTACTACACAGTCCTCTGTACAGGCGGAGAGCAGCGACCTCTAGTGTAGACATTTGTATATTACATATATACTACACTGTCATCTGTACAGGCGGAGAGAAGCGACCTCTAGTGTAGACATCTATATATTACATATATACTACACTGTCCTCTGTACAGGCGGAGAGAAGCGACCTCTAGTGGAGACATCCGTATATTACATATATACTACACATTCCCCTGTACAGGCGGAGAGCAGCGACCTCTAGTGGAGACATCCGTATATTACATATATACTACACTGTCCTCTGTACAGGCGGAGAGAAGCGACCTCTAGTGGAGACATCCGTATATTACATATATACTACACAGTCCTCTGTACAGGCGGAGAGCAGCGACCTCTAGTGGAGACAGCCGTATATTACATCAGTACTACACAGTCCTCTGTACAGGCGGAGAGCAGCGACCTCTAGTGGAGACATCCGTATATTACATATATACTACACAGTCCTCTGTACAGGCGTAGAGCAGCGACCTCTAGTGGTGACATCCGTATATTACATCAGTACTACACAGTCCTCTGTACAGGCGGAGAGCAGTGACCTCTAATGGAGACATCCGTATATTACATATATACTACACAGTCCTCTGTACAGGCGGAGAACAGCGACCTCTAGTGGAGACATCCGTATATTACATATATACTACACAGTCCTCTGTACAGGCAGAGAGCAGCAACCTCTAGTGTAGACATCTGGATATTACATCAGTACTACACAGTCCTCTGTACAGGAGGAGAGCAGCGACCTCTAGTGGAGACATCCATATATTACATATATACTACACAGTCCTCTGTACAGGCGGAGAGCAGTGACCTCTAGTGGAAACATCCGTATATTACATATACACTACACAGTCCTCTGTACAGGCGGAGAGCAGCGACCTCTAGTGGTGACATCCGTATATTACATATACACTACACTGTCCTCTGTACAGGCGGAGAGTAGCGACCTCTAGTGTAGACATCCGTATATTACATATATCCTACACAGTCCTCTGTAATGGCGGAGAGCAGTGACCTCTAGTGGAGACAGCCGTATATTACATCAGTACTACACAGTCCTCTGTACAGGCGGAGAGCAGCGACCTCTAGTGGAGACATCCGTATATTACATATATACTACACAGTCCTCTGTACAGGCGTAAAGCAGCGACCTCTAGTGGTGACATCCGTATATTACATCAGTACTACACAGTCCTCTGTACAGGCGGAGAGCAGTGACCTCTAGTGGAGACATCCGTATATTACATATATACTACACAGTCCTCTGTACAGGCGGAGAACAGCGACCTCTAGTGGAGACAGCCGTATATTAGATATATACGACACAGTCCTCTGTACAGGCGGAGAGCAGCGACCTCTAGTGGAAACATCCGTATATTACATATACACTACACAGTCCTCTGTACAGGCGGAGAGCAGCGACCTCTAGTGGTGACATCCGTATATTACATATACACTACACTGTCCTCTGTACAGGCGGAGAGTAGCGACCTCTAGTGTAGACATCCGTATATTACATATATACTACACAGTCCTCTGTACAGGTGGAGAGCAGCGACCTCTAGTGGTGACATCCGTATATTACATATATACTACACAGTCCTCTGTAATGGCGGAGAGCAGCGACCTCTAGTGGAGACATCCGTATATTACATCAGTACTACACAGTCCTCTGTACAGGAGGAGAGCAGCGACCTCTAGTGGAGACAGCCGTATATTACATATATACTACACAGTCCTCTGTACAGGCAAAGAGCAGCGACCTCTAGTGGTGACATCCGTATATTACATCAGTACTACACAGTCCTCTCTACAGGTGGAGAGCAGCGACCTCCAGTGGAGACATCCGTATATTACATATATACTACACAGTCCTCTGTACAGGCGGAGAGCAGCGACCTCTAGTGGTGACATCCATATATTACATATATACTACACAGTCCTCTGTACAGGTGGAGAGCAGCGAACTCTAGTGGAGACATCCGTATATTACATATGCCCTACACAGTCCTCTGTACAGGTGGAGAGCAGCGACCTCTAGTGGAGACATCCGTATATTACATATATACTACACAGTCCTCTGTACAGGCGGAGAGCAGCGACCTCTAGTGGTGACATCCATATATTACATATATACTACACAGTCCTCTGTACAGGTGGAGAGCAGCGACCTCTAGTGGAGACATCCGTATATTACATATGCCCTACACAGTCCTCTGTACAGGTGGAGAGCAGCGACCTCTAGTGGTGACATCCGTATATTACATATATACTACACAGTCCTCTGCACAGGCGGAGAGCAGCGACCTCTAGTGGAGACATCCGTATATTACATATATACTACACAGTCCTCTGTACAGGCGGAGAGCAGCGACCTCTAGTGGAGACATCCGTATATTACATATATACTACACAGTCCTCTGTACAGGCGGAGAGCAGCGACCTCTAGTGGTGACATCCGTATATTACATATATACTACACAGTCCTCTGTACAGGCGGAGAGCAGCGACCTCTAGTGGAGACATCCGTATATTACATATGCCCTACACAGTCCTCTGTACAGGTGGAGAGCAGCGACCTCTAGTGGTGACATCCGTATATTACATATATACTACACAGTCCTCTGCACAGGCGGAGAGCAGCGACCTCTAGTGGAGACATCCATATATTACATATACATTACACAGTTCTCTGTACAGGCGGAGAGCAGCGACCTCTAGTGGTGACATCCGTATATTACATCTGTACTACACAGTCCTCTGTACAGGCGGAGAGCAGCGACCTCTAGTGTAGACATTTGTATATTACATATATACTACACTGTCATCTGTACAGGCGGAGAGAAGCGACCTCTAGTGTAGACATCTATATATTACATATATACTACACTGTCCTCTGTACAGGCGGAGAGAAGCGACCTCTAGTGGAGACATCCGTATATTACATATATACTACACATTCCCCTGTACAGGCGGAGAGCAGCGACCTCTAGTGGAGACATCCGTATATTACATATATACTACACTGTCCTCTGTACAGGCGGAGAGAAGCGACCTCTAGTGGAGACATCCGTATATTACATATATACTACACAGTCCTCTGTACAGGCGGAGAGCAGCGACCTCTAGTGGAGACAGCCGTATATTACATCAGTACTACACAGTCCTCTGTACAGGCGGAGAGCAGCGACCTCTAGTGGAGACATCCGTATATTACATATATACTACACAGTCCTCTGTACAGGCGTAGAGCAGCGACCTCTAGTGGTGACATCCGTATATTACATCAGTACTACACAGTCCTCTGTACAGGCGGAGAGCAGTGACCTCTAATGGAGACATCCGTATATTACATATATACTACACAGTCCTCTGTACAGGCGGAGAACAGCGACCTCTAGTGGAGACATCCGTATATTACATATATACTACACAGTCCTATGTACAGGCAGAGAGCAGCAACCTCTAGTGTAGACATCTGGATATTACATCAGTACTACACAGTCCTCTGTACAGGAGGAGAGCAGCGACCTCTAGTGGAGACATCCATATATTACATATATACTACACAGTCCTCTGTACAGGCGGAGAGCAGTGACCTCTAGTGGAAACATCCGTATATTACATATACACTACACAGTCCTCTGTACAGGCGGAGAGCAGCGACCTCTAGTGGTGACATCCGTATATTACATATACACTACACTGTCCTCTGTACAGGCGGAGAGTAGCGACCTCTAGTGTAGACATCCGTATATTACATATATCCTACACAGTCCTCTGTAATGGCGGAGAGCAGTGACCTCTAGTGGAGACAGCCGTATATTACATCAGTACTACACAGTCCTCTGTACAGGCGGAGAGCAGCGACCTCTAGTGGAGACATCCGTATATTACATATATACTACACAGTCCTCTGTACAGGCGTAGAGCAGCGACCTCTAGTGGTGACATCCGTATATTACATCAGTACTACACAGTCCTCTGTACAGGCGGAGAGCAGTGACCTCTAGTGGAGACATCCGTATATTACATATATACTACACAGTCCTCTGTACAGGCGGAGAACAGCGACCTCTAGTGGAGACAGCCGTATATTAGATATATACGACACAGTCCTCTGTACAGGCGGAGAGCAGCGACCTCTAGTGGAGACATCCATATATTACATATATACTACACAGTCCTCTGTACAGGCGGAGAGCAGTGACCTCTAGTGGAAACATCCGTATATTACATATACACTACACAGTCCTCTGTACAGGCGGAGAGCAGCGACCTCTAGTGGTGACATCCGTATATTACATATATCCTACACAGTCCTCTGTAATGGCGGAGAGCAGCGACCTCTAGTGGAGACATCCATATATTACATATATACTACACAGTCCTCTGTACAGGCGGAGAGCAGTGACCTCTAGTGGAAACATCCGTAAATTACATATACACTACACAGTCCTCTGTACAGGCGGAGAGCAGCGACCTCTAGTGGTGACATCCGTATATTACATATACACTACACTGTCCTCTGTACAGGCGGAGAATAGCGACCTCTAGTGTAGACATCCGTATATTACATATATACTACACAGTCCTCTGTACAGGTGGAGAGCAGCGACCTCTAGTGGTGACATCCGTATATTACATATATCCTACACAGTCCTCTGTAATGGCGGAGAGCAGCGACCTCTAGTGGAGACATCAGTATATTACATCAGTACTACACAGTCCTCTGTACAGGAGGAGAGCAGCGACATCTAGTGGAGACAGCCGTATATTACATATATACTACACAGTCCTCTGTACAGGCAAAGAGCAGCGACCTCTAGTGGTGACATCCGTATATTACATCAGTACTACACAGTCCTCTCTACAGGTGGAGAGCAGCGACCTCTAGTGGAGACATCCGTATATTACATATATACTACACAGTCCTCTGTACAGGCGGAGAGCAGCGACCTCTAGTGGTGACATCCATATATTACATATATACTACACAGTCCTCTGTACAGGTGGAGAGCAGCGACCTCTAGTGGAGACATCCGTATATTACATATGCCCTACACAGTCCTCTGTACAGGTGGAGAGCAGCGTCCTCTAGTGGTGACATCCGTATATTACATATATACTACACAGTCCTCTGTACAGGCGGAGAGCAGCGACCTCTAGTGGAGACATCCGTATATTACATATATACTACACAGTCCTCTGTACAGGCGGAGAGCAGCGACCTCTAGTGGTGACATCCGTATATTACATATATACTACACAGTCCTCTGCACAGGCGGAGAGCAGCGACCTCTAGTGGAGACATCCGTATATTACATATACACTACACAGTCCTCTGTACAGGCAGAGAGCAGCGACCTCTAGTGGAGACATCCGTATATTACATATATACTACACAGTCCTCTGTACAGGCGGAGAGCAGCGACCTCTAGTGGAGACATCCGTATATTACATATATACTACACAGTCCTCTGTACAGGCGGAGAGCAGCGACCTCTAGTGGAGACATCCGTATATTACATATGCCCTACACAGTCCTCTGTACAGGTGGAGAGCAGCGACCTCTAGTGGTGACATCCGTATATTACATATATACTACACAGTCCTCTGCACAGGCGGAGAGCAGCGACCTCTAGTGGAGACATCCGTATATTACATATATACTACACAGTCCTCTGTAATGGCGGAGAGCAGTGACCTCTAGTGGTGACATCCGTATATTACATATTTACTACACAGTCCTCTGTTCAGGCGGAGAGCAGCGACCTCTAGTGGTGACATCCGTATATTACATATTTACTAGACAGTCCTCTGTACAGGCGGAGAGCAGCGACCTCTAGTGTAGACATCCGTATATTACATATATACTACACAGTCCTCTGTACAGGCGGAGAGCAGCGACCTCTAGTGGAGACATCCGTATATTACATACATACTACACAGTCCTCTGTACAGGAGGAGAGCAACGACCTCTAGTGGAGACATCCGTATATTACATATATACTACACAGTCCTCTGTACAGGCGGAGAGCAGCGACCTCTAGTGGAGACATCCGTATATTACATACATACTACACAGTCCTCTGTACAGGAGGAGAGCAGTGACCTCTAGTGGAGACATCCGGATATTACATATATACTACACAGTCCTCTGTACAGGCAGAGAGCAGTGACCTCTAGTGGAGACATCCGTATAATACATATATACTACACAGTCCTCTGTACAGGCGGAGAGCAGCGACCTCTAGTGGTGACATCCGTATATTACATATATACTACACAGTCCTCTGTACAGGAGGAGAGCAGCGACCTCTAGTGGAGACATCCGTATATTACATATATACTACACTGTCCTCTGTACAGGCGGAGAGCAGCGATCTCTAGTGGAGACATCCGTATAATACATATATACTACACTGTCCTCTGTACAGGCGGAGAGCAGCGACCTCTAGTGGAGACATCCGTATATTACATATATACTACACAGTCCTCTGTACAGGCGGAGAGCAGCGACCTCTAGTGGAGACATCCGTATATTACATACATACTACACAGTCCTCTGTACAGGAGGAGAGCAGCGATCTCTAGTGGAGACATCCGTATATTACATATATACTACACAGTCGTCTGTACAGGAGGAGAACAGCGACCTCTAGTGGAGACATCCGGATATTACATATATACTACACTGTCCTCTGTACAGGCGGAGAGCAGCGACCTCTTGTGGAGACATCCGTATATTACATATACACTACACAGTCCTCTGTACAGGCGGAGAGCAGCGATCTCTAGTGGAGACATCCGTATATTACATATACACTACACTGTCCTCTGTACAGGCGGAGAGCAGCGACCTCTTGTGGAGACATCCGTATATTACATATATACTACACAGTCCTCTGTACAGGTGGAGAGCAACGACCTCTAGTGGTGACATCCGTATATTACATATATACTACACAGTCCTCTGTACAGGCGGAGAGCAGCCACCTCTTGTGGAGACATCCGTATATTACATATACACTACACAGTCCTCTGTACAGGCGGAGAGCAGCCACCTCTTGTGGAGACATCCGTATATTACATATACACTACACAGTCCTCTGTACAGGCGGAGAGCAGCGATCTCTAGTGGAGACATCCGTATATTACATATATACTACACAGTCCTCTGTACAGGCGGAGAGCAGCCACCTCTTGTGGAGACATCCGTATATTACATATACACTACACAGTCCTCTGTACAGGCGGAGAGCAGCGATCTCTAGTGGAGACATCCGTATATTACATATATACTACACAGTCCTCTGTACAGGCGGAGAGCAGCGACCTCTTGTGGAGACATCCGTATATTATATATACACTACACAGTCCTCTGTACAGGCGGAGAGCAGTGACCTCTAGTGGAGACATCCGTATATTACATATATACTACACAGTCCTCTGTATAGGCGGAGAGTAGCGACCTCTAGTGTAGACATCCGTATATTACATATACACTACACAGTCCTCTGTACAGGCGGAGAGCAGTGACCTCGAGTGGAGACATCCGTATATTACATATATACTACACAGTCCTCTGTACAGGAGGAGAGCAGCGACCTCTAGTGGTGACATCCGTATATTACATATATACTACACCGTCCTCTGTACAGGCGGAGAGCAGTGACCTCTAGTGGAGACATACGTATATTACATATACACTACACAGTCCTCTGTACAGGCGGAGAGCAGTGACCTCTAGTGGAGACATCCGGATATTACATATATACTACACAGTCCTCTGTACAGGCGGAGAGCAGCGACCTCTAGTGGTGACATCCGTATATTACATATATACTACACAGTCCTCTGTACAGGCGGAGAGCAGCGACGTCTAGTGGAGACATCCGTATATTACATACATACTACACAGTCCTCTGTACAGGAGGAGAGCAGCGATCTCTAGTGGAGACATCCGTATATTACATATATACTACACAGTCGTCTGTACAGGAGGATAGAAGTGACCTCTAGTGGAGACATCCGTATAATACATATATACTACACAGTCCTCTGTACAGGCGGAGAGCAGCGACCTCTAGTGGTGACATCCGTATATTACATATATACTACACAGTCCTCTGTACAGGCGGAGAGCAGTGACCTCTAGTGGAGACATCCGTATAATACATATATACTACACAGTCCTCTGTACAGGCGGAGAGCAGCGACCTCTAGTGGAGACATCCGTATATTACATATATACTACACTGTCCTCTGTACAGGCGTAGAGCAGCCACCTCTTGTGGAGACATCCGTATATTACATATACACTACACAGTCCTCTGTACAGGCGGAGAGCAGCGATCTCTAGTGGAGACATCCGTATATTACATATATACTACACAGTCCCCTGTACAGGCGTAGAGCAGCGACCTCTTGTGGAGACATCCGTATATTATATATACACTACACAGTCCTCTGTACAGGCGGAGAGCAGCGACCTCTAGTGGAGACATCCGTATATTACATATATACTACACAGTACTCTGTACAGGCGGAGAGCAGTGACCTCTAGTGGAGACATCCGTATATTACATATATACTACACAGTCCTCTGTACAGGCGGAGAGTAGCGACCTCTAGTGTAGACATCCGTATATTACATATACACTACACAGTCCTCTGTACAGGCGGAGAGCAGCGACCTCTAGTGGAGACATCCGGATATTACATATATACTACACCGTCCTCTGTACAGGCGGAGAGCAGTGACCTCTAGTGGAGACATACGTATATTACATATACACTACACAGTCCTCTGTACAGGCGGAGAGCAGTGACCTCTAGTGGAGACATCCGGATATTACATATATACTACACAGTCCTCTGTACAGGCGGAGAGCAGCGACCTCTAGTGGTGACATCTGTATATTACATATATACTACACAGTCCTCTGTACAGGCGGAGAGCAGTGAGCTCTAGTGGAGACATCTGTATATTACATATATACTACACAGTCCTATGTACAGACTGAGAGCAGCGACCTCTAGTGGTGACATCCGTATATTACATATATACTACACAGTCCTCTGTACAGGCGGAGAGCAGCGACCTCTAGTGGTGACATCCGTATATTACATATATACTACACTGTCCTCTGTACAGGCGGAGAGCAGCGACCTCTAGTGCAGATATCCGTATATTACATATACACTACACAGTCCTCTGAACAGGCGGAGAGCAGCGAACTCTAGTGGAGACATCCGGATATGACATCAGTACTACACAGTCCTCTGTACAGGCGGAGAGCAGTGACCTCTAGTGGAGACATCCGTATATTACATCAGTACTACACTGTGCTCTGTACAGGCGGAGAGCAGCGACCTCTAGTGCAGATATCCGTATATTACATATACACTACACAGTCCTCTGAACAGGCGGAGAGCAGCGACCTCTAGTGGAGACATCCGGATATGACATCAGTACTACACAGTCCTCTGTACAGGCGGAGAGCAGCGACCTCTAGTGGAGACATCTGTATATTACATATATACTACACAGTCCTCTGTACAGGCGGAGAGCAGCGACCTCTAGTGGTGACATCCGTATATTACATATATACTACACAGTCCTCTGTACAGGAGGAGAGCAGCGACCTCTAGTGGAGACATCTGTATATTACATATATACTACACAGTCCTCTGTACAGGCGGAGAGCAGCGACCTCTAGTGGTGACATCCGTATATTACATATATACTACACAGTCCTCTGTACAGGCGGAGAGCAGCGACCTCTAGTGGTGACATCCGTATATTACATATATACTACACAGTCCTCTGTACAGGCGGAGAGCAGCGACCTCTAGTGGTGACATCCGTATATTACATATATACTACACAGTCCTCTGTACTGGCTGAGAGCAGCGACCTCTGATGTAGACATCCGTAGATTACATATATACTACATAGTCCTCTGTACAGGCAGAGAGCAGCGACCTCTAGTGGAGACATCCGTATATTACATATATACTACACAGTCCTCTGCACAGGCGGAGAGCAGCGACCTCTAGTGGTGACATCCGTATATTACATACATACTACACAGTCCTCTGTACAGGCGGAGAGCAGCGACCTCTAGTGGAGACATCCGTATATTACATATATACTACACAGTCCTCTGTACAGGCGGAGAGCAACGACCTCTAGTGGAGACCTCCGTATATTACATATACACTACACAGTTCTCTGTACAGGCGGAGAGCAGCGACCTCTAGTGGAGACATCCGTATATTACATACTTACTACACAGTCCTCTGTACAGGCGGACAGCAGCGACCTCTAGTGGAGACATCCGTATATTACATATTTACTACACAGTCCTCTGTACAGGCGAAGAGCAGCGACCTCTAGTGGTGACACCCGTATATTACATATTTACTACATAGTCCTCTGTACAGGCGGAGAGCAGCGACCTCTAGTGGAGACAGCCGTATATTACATATATACTACACTGTCCTCTGTACAGGCGGAGAGAAGCGACCTCTAGTGGAGACATCCGTTTATTACATATATACTACACATTCCCCTGTACAGGCGGAGAGCAGCGACCTCTAGTGGAGACATCCATATATTACATATATACTACACTGTCCTCTGTACAGGCGTAGAGCAGCCACCTCTTGTGGAGACATCCGTATATTACATATACACTACACAGTCCTCTGTACAGGCGGAGAGCAGCGATCTCTAGTGGAGACATCCGTATATTACATATATACTACACAGTCCTCTGTACAGGCGGAGAGCAGCGACCTCTTGTGGAGACATCCGTATATTATATATACACTACACAGTCCTCTGTACAGGCGGAGAGCAGTGACCTCTAGTGGAGACATCCGTATATTACATATATACTACACAGTCCTCTGTATAGGCGGAGAGTAGCGACCTCTAGTGTAGACATCCGTATATTACATATACACTACACAGTCCTCTGTACAGGCGGAGAGCAGTGACCTCGAGTGGAGACATCCGTATATTACATATATACTACACCGTCCTCTGTACAGGCGGAGAGCAGTGACCTCTAGTGGAGACATACGTATATTACATATACACTACACAGTCCTCTGTACAGGCGGAGAGCAGTGACCTCTAGTGGAGACATCCGGATATTACATATATACTACACAGTCCTCTGTACAGGCGGAGAGCAGCGACCTCTAGTGGTGACATCCGTATATTACATATATACTACACAGTCCTCTGTACAGGCGGAGAGCAGCGACGTCTAGTGGAGACATCCGTATATTACATACATACTACACAGTCCTCTGTACAGGAGGAGAGCAGCGATCTCTAGTGGAGACATCCGTATATTACATATATACTACACAGTCGTCTGTACAGGAGGATAGCAGTGACCTCTAGTGGAGACATCCGTATAATACATATATACTACACAGTCCTCTGTACAGGCGGAGAGCAGCGACCTCTAGTGGTGACATCCGTATATTACATATATACTACACAGTCCTCTGTACAGGTGGAGAGCAGCGATCTCTAGTGGAGACACCCGTATATTACATATATACTACACAGTCATCTGTACAGGAGGAGAGCAGCGACCTCTAGTGGAGACATCCGTATAATACATATATACTACACAGTCCTCTGTACAGGCGGAGAGCAGCGACCTCTAGTGGAGACATCCGTATATTACATATATACTACACTGTCCTCTGTACAGGCTTAGAGCAGCCACCTCTTGTGGAGACATCCGTATATTACATATACACTACACAGTCCTCTGTACAGGCGGAGAGCAGTGACCTCTAGTGGAGACATCCGTATAATACATATATACTACACAGTCCTCTGTACAGGCGGAGAGCAGCGACCTCTAGTGGAGACATCCGTATATTACATATATACTACACAGTCCTCTGTACAGGCTTAGAGCAGCCACCTCTTGTGGAGACATCCGTATATTACATATACACTACACAGTCCTCTGTACAGGCGGAGAGCAGCAATCTCTAGTGGAGACATCCGTATATTACATATATACTACACAGTCCCCTGTACAGGCGTAGAGCAGCGACCTCTTGTGGAGACATCCGTATATTATATATACACTACACAGTCCTCTGTACAGGCGGAGAGCAGCGACCTCTAGTGGAGACATCCGTATATTACATATATACTACACAGTACTCTGTACAGGCGGAGAGCAGTGACCTCTAGTGGAGACATCCGTATATTACATATATACTACACAGTCCTCTGTACAGGCGGAGAGTAGCGACCTCTAGTGTAGACATCCGTATATTACATATACACTACACAGTCCTCTGTACAGGCGGAGAGCAGTGACCTCGAGTGGAGACATCCGTATATTACATATATACTACACCGTCCTCTGTACAGGCGGAGAGCAGTGACCTCTAGTGGAGACATACGTATATTACATATACACTACACAGTCCTCTGTACAGGCGGAGAGCAGTGACCTCTAGTGGAGACATCCGGATATTACATATATACTACACAGTCCTCTGTACAGGCGGAGAGCAGCGACCTCTAGTGGAGACATCTGTATATTACATATATACTACACAGTCCTCTGTACAGGCGGAGAGCAGTGAGCTCTAGTGGAGACATCTGTATATTACATATATACTACACAGTCCTATGTACAGACTGAGAGCAGCGACCTCTAGTGGTGACATCCGTATATTACATATATACTACACAGTCCTCTGTACAGGCGGAGAGCAGCGACCTCTAGTGGTGACATCCGTATATTACATATATACTACACTGTCCTCTGTACAGGCGGAGAGCAGCGACCTCTAGTGCAGATATCCGTATATTACATATACACTACACAGTCCTCTGAACAGGCGGAGAGCAGCGAACTCTAGTGGAGACATCCGGATATGACATCAGTACTACACAGTCCTCTGTACAGGCGGAGAGCAGTGACCTCTAGTGGAGACATCCGTATATTACATCAGTACTACACTGTGCTCTGTACAGGCGGAGAGCAGCGACCTCTAGTGCAGATATCCGTATATTACATATACACTACACAGTCCTCTGAACAGGCGGAGAGCAGCGACCTCTAGTGGAGACATCCGGATATGACATCAGTACTACACAGTCCTCTGTACAGGCGGAGAGCAGCGACCTCTAGTGGAGACATCTGTATATTACATATATACTACACAGTCCTCTGTACAGGCGGAGAGCAGCGACCTCTAGTGGTGACATCCGTATATTACATATATACTACATTGTCCTCTGTACTGGCTGAGAGCAGCGACCTCTGATGTAGACATCCGTAGATTACATATATACTACATAGTCCTCTGTACAGGCAGAGAGCAGCGACCTTTAGTGGAGACATCCGTATATTACATATATACTACACAGTCCTCTGCACAGGCGGAGAGCAGCGACCTCTAGTGGTGACATCCGTATATTACATATATACTACACAGTCCTCTGTACAGGCGGAGAGCAGCGATCTCTAGTGGTGACATCCATATATTACATACATACTACACAGTCCTCTGTACAGGCGGAGAGCAGCGACCTCTAGTGGAGACATCCGTATATTACATATATACTACACAGTCCTCTGTAATGGCGGAGAGCAGTGACCTCTAGTGGAGACATCCGTATATTACATCAGTACTACACAGTCCTCTGTACAGGAGGAGAGCAGCGACCTCTAGTGGAGACATCCGTATATTACATATATACTACACAGTCCTCTGTACAGGCGGAGAGCAGCGACCTCTAGTGGAGACATCCGTATATTACATATATACTACACAGTCCTCTGTACAGGAGGAGAGCAGCGACCTCTAGTGGAGACAGCCGTATATTACATATATACTACACAGTCCTCTGTACAGGCGGAGAACAGCGACCTCTAGTGGAGACAGCCGTATATTACATATATACTACACAGTCCTCTGTACAGGAGGAGAGCAGCGACCTCTAGTGGAGACAGCCGTATATTACATATATACTACACAGTCCTCTGTACAGGAGGAGAGCAGCGACCTCTAGTGGAGACATCCGTATATTACATATATACTACACAGTCCTCTGTACAGGCGGAGAGCAGCGACCTCTAGTGGAGACATCCGTATATTACATATATACTACACAGTCCTCTGTACAGGAGGAGAGCAGCGACCTCTAGTGGAGACAGCCGTATATTACATATATACTACACAGTCCTCTGTACAGGAGGAGAGCAGCGACCTCTAGTGGAGACATCCGTATATTACATATATACCACACAGTCCTCTGTACAGGCGGAGAGCAGCGACCTCTAGTGGTGACATCCGTATATTACATATATACTACACAGTCCTCTGTACAGGCGGAGAGCAGCGACCTCTAGTGGTGACATCCGTATATTACATCAGTACTACACAGTCCTCTGTACAGGAGGAGAGCAGCGACCTCTAGTGGAGACATCCGTATATTACATATATACTACACAGTCCTCTGTACAGGCGGAGAGCAGCGACCTCTAGTGGAGACATCCGTATATTACATATATACTACACAGTCCTCTGTACAGGAGGAGAGCAGCGACCTCTAGTGGAGACAGCCGTATATTACATATATACTACACAGTCCTCTGTACAGGCGGAGAACAGCGACCTCTAGTGGAGACAGCCGTATATTACATATATACTACACAGTCCTCTGTACAGGAGGAGAGCAGCGACCTCTAGTGGAGACAGCCGTATATTACATATATACTACACAGTCCTCTGTACAGGAGGAGAGCAGCGACCTCTAGTGGAGACAGCCGTATATTACATATATACTACACAGTCCTCTGTACAGGAGGAGAGCAGCGACCTCTAGTGGAGACATCCGTATATTACATATATACCACACAGTCCTCTGTACAGGCGGAGAGCAGCGACCTCTAGTGGTGACATCCGTATATTACATATATACTACACAGTCCTCTGTACAGGCGGAGAGCAGCGACCTCTAGTGGTGAGATCCGTATATTACATCAGTACTACACAGTCCTCTGTACAGGCGGAGAGCAGTGACCTCTAGTGGAGACATCCGTATATTACATATATACTACACCGTCCTCTGTACAGGCGGAGAGCAGCGACCTCTAGTGGAGACAGCCATATATTAGATATATACGACACAGTCCTCTGTACAGGCGGAGAGCAGCGATCTCTAGTGGAGACATCCATATATTACATATATACTACACAGTCCTCTGTACAGGCGGAGAACAGCGACCTCTAGTGGAGACATCCATATATTACATATATACTACTCAGTCCTCTGTACAGGTGGAGAGCAGCGACCTCTAGTGGAGACATCCGTATATTACATATATACTACACAGTCCTCTGTAATGGCGGAGAGCAGTGACCTCTAGTGGAGACATCCGTATATTACATCAGTACTACACAGTCCTCTGTACAGGAGGAGAGCAGCGACCTCTAGTGGAGACATCCGTATATTACATATATACTACACAGTCCTCTGTACAGGCGGAGAGCAGCGACCTCTAGTGGAGACATCCGTATATTACATATATACTACACAGTCCTCTGTACAGGAGGAGAGCAGCGACCTCTAGTGGAGACAGCCGTATATTACATATATACTACACAGTCCTCTGTACAGGCGGAGAACAGCGACCTCTAGTGGAGACAGCCGTATATTACATATATACTACACAGTCCTCTGTACAGGAGGAGAGCAGCGACCTCTAGTGGAGACAGCCGTATATTACATATATACTACACAGTCCTCTGTACAGGCGGAGAGCAGCGACCTCTAGTGGTGACATCCGTATATTACATCAGTACTACACAGTCCAATGTACAGGCGGAGAGCAGTGACCTCTAGTGGAGACATCCGTATATTACATACATACTACACAGTCCTCTGTACAGGAGGAGAGCAGCGACCTCTAGTGGAGACATCCGTATATTACATATATACTACACAGTCCTCTGTACAGGAGGAGAGCAGCGACCTCTAGTGGAGACAGCCGTATATTACATATATACTACACAGTCCTCTGTACAGGAGGAGAGCAGCGACCTCTAGTGGAGACATCCGTATATTACATATATACTACACAGTCCTCTGTACAGGAGGAGAGCAGCGACCTCTAGTGGAGACATCCGTATATTACATATATACTACACAGTCCTCTGTACAGGAGGAGAGCAGCGACCTCTAGTGGAGACAGCCGTATATTACATATATACTACACAGTCCTCTGTACAGGCGGAGAGCAGCGACCTCTAGTGGTGACATCCGTATATTACATCAGTACTACACAGTCCTCTGTACAGGCGGAGAGCAGTGACCTCTAGTGCAGACATCCGTATATTACATATATACTACACCGTCCTCTGTACAGGCGGAGAGCAGCGACCTCTACTGGAGACATCCGTTTATTACATATATACTACACATTCCCCTGTACAGGCGGAGAGCAGCGACCTCTAGTGGAGACATCCATATATTACATATATACTACACTGTCCTCTGTACAGGCGGAGAGAAGCGACCTCTAGTGGAGACATCCGTATATTACATATATACTACACAGTCCTCTGTACAGGCGGAGAACAGCGACCTCTAGTGGTGACATCCGTATATTACATATATACTACACAGTCCTCTGTACAGGCGGAGAGCAGTGACCTCTAGTGGAGACATCCGTATATTACATATATACTACACAGTCCTCTGTACAGGCGGAGAGCAGCGACCTCTAGTGGTGACATCCGTATATTACATCAGTACTACACAGTCCTCTGTACAGGCGGAGAGCACTGACCTCTAGTGGAGACATCCGTATATTACATATATACTACACCGTCCTCTGTACAGGCGGAGAGCAGCGACCTCTAGTGGAGACAGCCGTATATTAGATATATACGACACAGTCCTCTGTACAGGCGGAGAGCAGCGACCTCTAGTGGTGACATCCGTATATTACATCAGTACTACACAGTCCTCTGTACAGGCGGAGAGCAGTGACCTCTAGTGGAGACATCCGTATATTACATATATACTACACAGTCCTCTGTACAGGCGGAGAGCAGCGACCTCTAGTGGTGACATCCGTATATTACATCAGTACTACACAGTCCTCTGTACAGGCAGAGAGCAGTGACCTCTAGTGGAGACATCCGTATATTACATATATACTACACCGTCCTCTGTACAGGCGTAGAGCAGCGACCTCTAGTGGAGACAGCCGTATATTAGATATATACGACACAGTCCTCTGTACAGGCGGAGAGCAGCGACCTCTAGTGGTGACATCCGTATATTACATCAGTACTACACAGTCCTCTGTACAGGCGGAGAACAGTGACCTCTAGTGGAGACATCCGTATATTACATATATACTACACAGTCCTCTGTACAGGCGGAGAGCAGCGACCTCTAGTGGTGACATCCGTATATTACATCAGTACTACACAGTCCTCTGTACAGGCGGAGAGCAGTGACCTCTAGTGCAGACATCCGTATATTACATATATACTACACCGTCCTCTGTACAGGCGGAGAGCAGCGACCTCTAGTGGAGACAGCCATATATTAGATATATACGACACAGTCCTCTGTACAGGCGGAGAGCAGCGACCTCTAGTGGAGACATCCATATATTACATATATACTACACAGTCCTCTGTACAGGCGGAGAGCAGCGATCTCTAGTGGAGACATCCATATATTACATATATACTACACAGTCCTCTGTACAGGCGGAGAGCAGCGACCTCTAGTGGAGACATCCGTATATTACATATATACTACACAGTCCTCTGTAATGGTGGAGAGCAGTGACCTCTAGTGGAGACATCCGTATATTACATCAGTACTACACAGTCCTCTGTACAGGAGGAGAGCAGCGACCTCTAGTGGAGACATCCGTATATTACATATATACTACACAGTCCTCTGTACAGGCGGAGAGCAGCGACCTCTAGTGGAGACATCCGTATATTACATATATACTACACAGTCCTCTGTACAGGAGGAGAGCAGCGACCTCTAGTGGAGACAGCCGTATATTACATATATACTACACAGTCCTCTGTACAGGCGGAGAACAGCGACCTCTAGTGGAGACAGCCGTATATTACATATATACTACACAGTCCTCTGTACAGGCGGAGAGCAGCGACCTCTAGTGGAGACAGCCGTATATTACATATATACTACACAGTCCTCTGTACAGGAGGAGAGCAGCGACCTCTAGTGGAGACAGCCGTATATTACATATATACTACACAGTCCTCTGTACAGGAGGAGAGCAGCGACCTCTAGTGGAGACAGCCGTATATTACATATATACTACACAGTCCTCTGTACAGGCGGAGAGCAGCGACCTCTAGTGGTGACATCCGTATATTACATCAGTACTACACAGTCCAATGTACAGGCGGAGAGCAGTGACCTCTAGTGGAGACATCCGTATATTACATACATACTACACAGTCCTCTGTACAGGAGGAGAGCAGCGACCTCTAGTGGAGACATCCGTATATTACATATATACTACACAGTCCTCTGTACAGGAGGAGAGCAGCGACCTCTAGTGGAGACAGCCGTATATTACATATATACTACACAGTCCTCTGTACAGGAGGAGAGCAGCGACCTCTAGTGGAGACATCCGTATATTACATATATACTACACAGTCCTCTGTACAGGAGGAGAGCAGCGACCTCTAGTGGAGACAGCCGTATATTACATATATACTACACAGTCCTCTGTACAGGCGGAGAGCAGTGACCTCTAGTGGAGACATCCGTATATTACATATATACTACACAGTCCTCTGTACAGGCGGAGAGCAGCGACCTCTAGTGGTGACATCCGTATATTACATATATACTACACAGTCCTCTGTACAGGCGGAGAGCAGCGACCTCTAGTGGTGACATCCGTATATTACATCAGTACTACACAGTCCTCTGTACAGGCGGAGAACAGCGACCTCTAGTGCAGACATCCGTATATTACATATATACTACACAGTCCTCTGTACAGGCGGAGAGCAGTGACCTCTAGTGCAGACATCCGTATATTACATATATACTACACCGTCCTCTGTACAGGCGGAGAGCAGCGACCTCTAGTGGAGACAGCCATATATTAGATATATACGACACAGTCCTCTGTACAGGCGGAGAGCAGCGACCTCTAGTGGAGACATCCATATATTACATATATACTACACAGTCCTCTGTACAGGCGGAGAGCAGCGATCTCTAGTGGAGACATCCATATATTACATATATACTACACAGTCCTCTGTACAGGCGGAGAGCAGCGACCTCTAGTGGAGACATCCGTATATTACATATATACTACACAGTCCTCTGTAATGGCGGAGAGCAGTGACCTCTAGTGGAGACATCCGTATATTACATCAGTACTACACAGTCCTCTGTACAGGAGGAGAGCAGCGACCTCTAGTGGAGACATCCGTATATTACATATATACTACACAGTCCTCTGTACAGGCGGAGAACAGCGACCTCTAGTGGAGACATCCGTATATTACATATATACTACACAGTCCTCTGTACAGGAGGAGAGCAGCGACCTCTAGTGGAGACAGCCGTATATTACATATATACTACACAGTCCTCTGTACAGGCGGAGAACAGCGACCTCTAGTGGAGACAGCCGTATATTACATATATACTACACAGTCCTCTGTACAGGAGGAGAGCAGCGACCTCTAGTGGAGACAGCCGTATATTACATATATACTACACAGTCCTCTGTACAGGAGGAGAGCAGCGACCTCTAGTGGAGACATCCGTATATTACATATATACTACACAGTCCTCTGTACAGGCGGAGAGCAGCGACCTCTAGTGGAGACATCCGTATATTACATATATACTACACAGTACTCTGTACAGGAGGAGAGCAGCGACCTCTAGTGGAGACAGCCGTATATTACATATATACTACACAGTCCTCTGTACAGGAGGAGAGCAGCGACCTCTAGTGGAGACATCCGTATATTACATATACACTACACAGTTCTCTGTACAGGAGGAGAGCAGTGACCTCTAGTGGAGACATCCGTATATTACATATATACTACACAGTCCTCTGTACAGGAGGAGAGCAGCGACCTCTAGTGGAGACATCCGTATATTACATATATACCACACAGTCCTCTGTACAGGCGGAGAGCAGCGACCTCTAGTGGTGACATCCGTATATTACATATATACTACACAGTCCTCTGTACAGGCGGAGAGCAGCGACCTCTAGTGGTGACATCCGTATATTACATCAGTACTACACAGTCCTCTGTACAGGAGGAGAGCAGCGACCTCTAGTGGAGACATCCGTATATTACATATATACTACACAGTCCTCTGTACAGGCGGAGAACAGCGACCTCTAGTGGAGACAGCCGTATATTACATATATACTACACAGTCCTCTGTACAGGAGGAGAGCAGCGACCTCTAGTGGAGACAGCCGTATATTACATATATACTACACAGTCCTCTGTACAGGCGGAGAGCAGCGACCTCTAGTGGAGACATCCGTATATTACATATATACTACACTGTGCTCTGTACAGGCGGAGAACAGCGATCTCTAGTGGAGACATCCGTATATTACATATATACTACACAGTCCTCTGTACAGGAGGAGAGCAGCGACCTCTAGTGGAGACATCCGTATATTACATATATACCACACAGTCCTCTGTACAGGCGGAGAGCAGCGACCTCTAGTGGTGACATCCGTATATTACATATATACTACACAGTCCTCTGTACAGGCGGAGAGCAGCGACCTCTAGTGGTGACATCCGTATATTACATCAGTACTACACAGTCCTCTGTACAGGAGGAGAGCAGCGACCTCTAGTGGAGACATCCGTATATTACATATATACTACACAGTCCTCTGCACAGGCGGAGAGCAGCGACCTCTAGTGGAGACATCCGTATATTACATATATACTACACAGTCCTCTGTACAGGAGGAGAGCAGCGACCTCTAGTGGAGACAGCCGTATATTACATATATACTACACAGTCCTCTGTACAGGCGGAGAACAGCGACCTCTAGTGGAGACAGCCGTATATTACATATATACTACACAGTCCTCTGTAATGGCGGAGAGCAGCGACCTCTAGTGGTGACATCCGTATATTACATATATACTACACAGTCCTCTGTACAGGAGGAGAGCAGCGACCTCTAGTGGAGACAGCCGTATATTACATATATACTACACAGTCCTCTGTACAGGAGGAGAGCAGCGACCTCTAGTGGAGACATCCGTATATTACATATATACTACACAGTCCTCTGTACAGGAGGAGAGCAGCGACCTCTAGTGGTGACATCCGTATATTACATATATACTACACAGTCCTCTGTACAGGCGGAGAGCAGCGACCTCTAGTGGAGACATCCGTATATTACATATATACTACACAGTCCTCTGTACAGGCGGAGAGCAGCGACCTCTAGTGGTGACATCCGTATATTACATATACACTACACAGTCCTCTGTACAGGCGGAGAGCAGCGACCTCTAGTGGAGACAGCCGTATATTACATATATACTACACAGTCCTCTGTACAGGAGGAGAGCAGCGACCTCTAGTGGAGACAGCCGTATATTACATATATACTACACAGTCCTCTGTACAGGCGGAGAGCAGCGACCTCTAGTGGTGACATCCGTATATTACATATACACTACACAGTCCTCTGTACAGGCGGAGAGCAGCGACCTCTAGTGGAGACAGCCGTATATTACATATATACTACACAGTCCTCTGTACAGGAGGAGAGCAGCGACCTCTAGTGGAGACAGCCGTATATTACATATATACTACACAGTCCTCTGTACAGGCGGAGAGCAGCGACCTCTAGTCGTGACATCCGTATATTACATCAGTACTACACAGTCCAATGTACAGGCGGAGAGCAGTGACCTCTAGTGGAGACATCCGTATATTACATACATACTACACAGTCCTCTGTACAGGAGGAGAGCAGCGACCTCTAGTGGAGACATCCGTATATTACATATATACTACACAGTCCTCTGTACAGGAGGAGAGCAGCGACCTCTAGTGGAGACAGCCGTATATTACATATATACTACACAGTCCTCTGTACAGGAGGAGAGCAGCGACCTCTAGTGGAGACAGCCGTATATTACATATATACTACACAGTCCTCTGTACAGGCGGAGAGCAGCGACCTCTAGTGGTGACATCCGTATATTACATCAGTACTACACAGTCCTCTGTACAGGCGGAGAGCAGTGACCTCTAGTGGAGACAGCCATATATTAGATATATACGACACAGTCCTCTGTACAGGCGGAGAGCAGCGACCTCTAGTGGAGACATCCGTATATTACATATTACACTACACAGTCCTCTGTACAGGCGGAGAGCAGCGACCTCTAGTGGAGACAGCCATATATTAGATATATACGACACAGTCCTCTGTACAGGCGGAGAGGCAGCGACCTCTAGTGGAGACATCCGTATATTACATATACACTACACAGTCCTCTGTACAGGCGGAGAGCAGCGACCTCTAGTGGAGACATCCGTATATTACATATACACTACACAGTCCTCTGTACAGGCGGAGAGCAGCCGACCTCTAGTGGAGACATCCGTATATTACATATACACTACACAGTCCTCTGTACAGGCGGAGAGCAGCGATCTCTAGTGGAGACATCCATATATTACATATATACTACACAGTCCTCTGTACAGGCGGAGAGCAGCGATCTCTAGTGGAGACATCCATATATTACATATATACTACACAGTCCTCTGTACAGGCGGAGAGCAGCGACCTCTAGTGGAGACATCCGTATATTACATATATACTACACAGTCCTCTGTACAGGCGGAGAGCAGTGACCTCTAGTGGAGACATCCGTATATTACATCAGTACTACACAGTCCTCTGTACAGGAGGAGAGCAGCGACCTCTAGTGGAGACATCCGTATATTACATATATACTACACAGTCCTCTGTACAGGCGGAGAGCAGCGACCTCTAGTGGAGACATCCGTATATTACATATATACTACACAGTCCTCTGTACAGGAGGAGAGCAGCGACCTCTAGTGGAGACATCCGTATATTACATATATACTACACAGTCCTCTGTACAGGAGGAGAGCAGCGACCTCTAGTTGGAGACATCCGTTATAATACATATATACTACACTGTCCTCTGTACAGGCGGAGAGCAGCGACCTCTAGTGGAGACATCACATATATTACATATATACTACACTGTCCTCTGTACAGGCGGAGAGCAGCGACCTCTAGTGGAGACATCCGTATATTACATCAGTACTACACAGTCCTCTGTACAGGCGGAGAGCAGCGACCTCTAGTGGAGACATCCGTATGTTACATATATACTACACAGTCCCTCTGTACAGGCGGAGAGCAGCGACTCTAGTGGAGACATCCATATATTACATATATACTACACTGTCCTCTGTACAGGCGGAGAGCAGCGACCTCTAGTGGAGACATCCGTATATTACATCAGTACTACACAGTCCTCTGTACAGGCGGAGAGCAGCGACCTCTAGTGGAGACATCCGTATATTACATATATACTACACTGTCCTCTGTACAGGCGGAGAGCAGTGACCTCTAGTGGAGACATCCGTATATTACATATATACTACACAGTCTCTGTACAGGCGGAGAGCAGCGACCTCTAGTGGAGACATCCGTATATTACATATATACTACACAGTCCTCTGTACAGGAGGAGAGCAGCGACCTCTAGTGGAGACAGCCGTATATACATATATACTACACAGTCCTCTGTACAGGCGGAGAACAGCGACCTCTAGTGGAGACAGCCGTATATTACATATATACTACACAGTCCTCTGTACAGGAGGAGAGCAGCGACCTCTAGTGGAGACAGCCGTATATTACATATATACTACACAGTCCTCTGTACAGGAGGAGAGCAGCGACCTCTAGTGGAGACATCCGTATATTACATATATACTACACAGTCCTCTGTACAGGCGGAGAGCAGCGACCTCTAGTGGGGACATCTGTATATTACATATATACTACACAGTCCTCTGTACAGGAGGAGAGCAGCGACCTCTAGTGGAGACAGCCGTATATTACATATATACTACACAGTCCTCTGTACAGGCGGAGAGCAGCGATCTCTAGTGGAGACATCCATATATTACATATAATACTACACAGTCCTCTGTACAGGCGGAGAGCAGCGACCTCTAGTGGTGACATCCGTATATTACATATATACTACACAGTCCTCTGTACAGGCGGAGAGCAGCGACCTCTAGTGGAGACATCCGTATATTACATATATACTACACAGTCCTCTGTACAGGAGGAGAGCAGCGACCTCTAGTGGAGACAGCCGTATATTACATATATACTACACAGTCCTCTGTACAGGCGGAGAACAGCGACCTCTAGTGGAGACAGCCGTATATTACATATATACTACACAGTCCTCTGTACAGGAGGAGAGCAGCGACCTCTAGTGGAGACAGCCGTATATTACATATATACTACACAGTCCTCTGTACAGGCGGAGAACAGCGACCTCTAGTGGAGACAGCCGTATATAACATATATACTACACAGTCCTCTGTACAGGAGGAGAGCAGCGACCTCTAGTGGAGACAGCCGTATATTACATATATACTACACAGTCCTCTGTACAGGAGGAGAGCAGCGACCTCTAGTGGAGACATCCGTATATTACATATATACTACACAGTCCTCTGTACAGGCGGAGAGCAGCGACCTCTAGTGGAGACATCCGTATATTACATATATACTACACAGTCCTCTGTACAGGAGGAGAGCAGCGACCTCTAGTGGAGACAGCCGTATATTACATATATACTACACAGTCCTCTGTACAGGCGGAGAGCAGCGACCTCTAGTGGAGACATCCGTATATTACATCAGTACTACACAGTCCTCTGTACAGGAGGAGAGCAGCGACCTCTAGTGGAGACATCCGTATATTACATATATACCACACAGTCCTCTGTACAGGCGGAGAGCAGCGACCTCTAGTGGTGACATCCGTATATTACATATATACTACACAGTCCTCTGTACAGGCGGAGAGCAGCGACCTCTAGTGGAGACATCCGTATATTACATATATACCACACAGTCCTCTGTACAGGCGGAGAGCAGCGACCTCTAGTGGAGACATCCGTATATTACATATATACTACACAGTCCTCTGTACAGGCGGAGAGCAGCGACCTCTAGTGGAGACATCCGTATATTACATATATACTACACAGTCCTCTGTACAGGCGGAGAGCAGCGACCTCTAATGGTGACATCCGTATATTACATATATACTACACAGTCCTCTGCACAGGCAGAGAGCAGCGACCTCTAGTGGAGACATCCGTATATTACATATATACTACATAGTCCTCTGTACAGGCGGAGAGCAGCGACCTCTAGTGGTGACATCCGTATATTACATATATACTACACAGTCCTCTGTACAGGCGGAGAGCAGCGACCTCTAGTGGTGACATCCGTATATTACATATATACTACACAGTCCTCTGTACAGGCGGAGAGCAGCGACCTCTAGTGGAGACATCCGTATATTACATATATACCACACAGTCCTCTGTACAGGCGGAGAGCAGCGACCTCTAGTGGTGACATCCGTATATTACATATATACCACACAGTCCTCTGTACAGGCGGAGAGCAGCGACCTCTAGTGGAGACATCCGTATATTACATACATACTACACAGTCCTCTGTACAGGAGGAGAGCAGCGACCTCTAGTGGAGACAGCCGTATATTACATATATACTACACAGTCCTCTGCACAGGCGGAGAGCAGCGACCTCTAGTGGAGACATCCGTATATTACATACATACTACACAGTCCTCTGTACAGGAGGAGAGCAGCGACCTCTAGTGGAGATGTGTCGCCCTGGGCAAGCCAGGGGACACAGATAACAACACCACTACACCCCACACTCCAGGTAGGCACACCTGCTAACCAGAAATCCTTGTTGCCTCCCTCCAGGAGTCTGTGATGTACACCAGGGGGTGGGCCAGGCGGTTGGCTCCGCCCACCAAGGAGCTCACAACTCTGGGGGCAGGAAGTTACCAGGCAGATTAGCTCAGGAGGAGCTTGAGTGAACAGCGGAGATTAGCTCAGGAGGAGCTTGAGTGAACAGCGGAGAAAGCTCAGGGAGGAGTGGGAGTCGAGTCAAGGACATGAAGGAGTGAACAGGAGATAGCCCAGGCAGGGGCTAGAGTAAACAACAAGAAGTGAAAGTGAAGGAAAGGAAAGTGGAAAAGGAGGAAAGCAAGAAGTGGAGAGAGCGCAGAGAGTGCACAGAGCCTGAGAGCCCAGCTGTGTGTAGGGCTAGAACAGCAAGGTCAGCGACGGCGGTGACTGTCCGGAGGGGGGACCGTTTGGAAGTTCCTGGAAGGACCCCGTTGGCTGTGTGCCCGGTGGTCTGGAGCAGTGTTCCGAAGGACAGTCAGCACCAGGGCAGGGGCCTCTCGGACCCCGGCAAGGCTAGGAGTCGCCCAATTTGCCGAATCCGTCAGTGAAGGGGACGCAGATCCCCCAGCAACAAAGTCCCGATTGACGGCAACAGCCCGACCATTACCGGGGAGACACCGCCACCGCCAAGGCACCAGTTTCCCCAGGGCCAGCGCCTGCGGGCAAAGTGTAGAGCTCCTCCGGCCCAGATTGCAGTCGGGGAGCGGGTAACCGGAGGGAATCCACCGCTACCATCAGTCAAACAGGTGCAAGGAAGAGAGACGTCACCGTCACCTACCGGGAGTGCAGGTGCAACCGTCTGTGGGACCGTCCTACCAGCCGTTGGTTTACCGTACAAACTGTGTCCGTGTCTCAGGCTGAGTGAGTACCACAGTGCCGCAAGGCATAGCGCTGCCCCCGCGTCCCTGCGCCCTCCAGGCCCTACACTTCACATCTCTTCACCGGGTCCCGGGATCACCAACCCCTACCCACGGAGGGGCAACACAACACCTGGCTGCTCCGCATCACCATCCCCGGGACCCCCACACTGAGCAGCGGTGGTACAATCACCACAACCGTGGGTGGCGTCACGAACTATAACAATCCCCACACCCAACCAACAATCCCCTTTCACTCACGGGCGAGGAGTGCCGCTCGAGAAACCCCCGGGATCCGGCCCACGGCTCGAGCCACCACTGAGCAGCCGGACCCGAGCAGAAGGGGTGAGCGCGGTGTGCTGACACCCTCCTCCCCGCCCGCGACAACTTGGCGTCACGAACAGGATCTTACCGCTCTGCCGTCTGGTAGAGGTGCGCCTTGTTACCGCCGGAGGCATCCGGCAGAAAAATTTCAGAAGTCGCCATCTTTGGCGCGAAAAGTTCCCGCTCGAGCGTCTTCTCGAGCAGTAGAGGCGCGAAGGCCAAAACTCCGCCCCGAGAGAGGAGGGGCCGGAAAGAGCTAAGGGGGACGCGATGGCGGCTGGACGCATGTAAGTGTGGCGTCGCAACAAACACACTGGGACTCCCCCGGTCCGTTGACCCTAATGGAAAATGTCCGCTCCACCTAGTCCGGCAGAGACTACCGAGCCGGTGTCCGGAACAGCGGCATGGCTGAGGGCCCGGGCGGCGGGGATCTGCCGCCACTATCGGAGTCAGATTGACGGGCTGATGGAGCAGTGGGCCGCGGAGGTGGAAGCGCTAGTTGCTGTGGCCCGAGTGTATGGAGTGGAGGCTGTGATGGAGGAGCTGGAGAATGACCCACGCCCCTGTGTCCCCGAGGGACCGGTCGCTGCGGCTGAGGGGCCCGGTCTGCCCCTGGCTCCTGTGTTACCTCCGTCCTACGCACTCGCGTGCTGCACCGCACCTGGCCCATCGGGTGCGCCTCCCTCTGTGACTGCGGCAGGGGCAGAAGATAGCGACTCCGGGCCTGACACTGAGCCTGTGTCGGAAGAAGAGGAGGAGGTCGTTGCCCTGCCTGGCATGGAGGCCACTTATATTCCCCGAACCGGAGGCAACGGGTATCGGGCGGCCCTTCCGCGCCGTGCTTGCCATGCACTGGAGGGGCTGGTGGCCGTGTCCTTCCGCCCCGAGTCGGGTGAGGAGGACGAAAACACCCAGTAGGGCAGCGGATGCCCGCTGCACCGTCCCCGTTGGGACCATCACTGAAGTTTATTGTTTGTTTGAAAAAGTTTTGAAAAAGTTCTGCAAATGATAAGTGAAAATGAACCGAGTTTTCACCTGATTGTCAGCTGTGATTAGCAACCGGCAGGAGCCGGCACCGTTGTCCCCGTGGGGACCGTTAAAAGTAAATGCATGGGAACTAGCCATGGACAAGCCCGTGAACTCTGCAGGGCAACCACAAACGTTAGTGGCTTGTAAATATGTTGGGTACCGTTACCGTTTCCGCAATGCCGCCTCCGGAGAGGCAGGTTGGAGGGAGGGCCCTGAGCAGAGCAGGCCAGGGCCCAGCCACCAAAGGGACCGGTGGCTACCCTCTGGAGGGAAGGACAGATCCCGCTCGGGTGACTTGTGCTGGACTGTGGGTCAAGGGGTGCTGCCTGGGTTTTAGGGGCAGCATCAGGGCCAGGTTGCTTGGGTGGGAGAGAGCGGAAACCGTGACCGTACACCGTTGAAACGTTAAAAGAAAATGTGCCTCCCGTCTTGGGAAGAGTTGATTAAAAATGTTATGCTTACGTTTTGTTTAACCCTGTTATCCCCTTTTTACAGAAAAATAAAACCGGTGTAGGACGGCAGCCCGCGGACGGTCTGCATTTTGCTAAGGGGGAATGTGTCGCCCTGGGCAAGCCAGGGGACACAGATAACAACACCACTACACCCCACACTCCAGGTAGGCACACCTGCTAACCAGAAATCCTTGTTGCCTCCCTCCAGGAGTCTGTGATGTACACCAGGGGGTGGGCCAGGCGGTTGGCTCCGCCCACCAAGGAGCTCACAACTCTGGGGGCAGGAAGTTACCAGGCAGATTAGCTCAGGAGGAGCTTGAGTGAACAGCGGAGATTAGCTCAGGAGGAGCTTGAGTGAACAACGGAGATTAGCTCAGGAGGAGCTTGAGTGAACAGCGGAGAAAGCTCAGGGAGGAGCGGGAGTCGAGTCAGGGACATGAAGGAGTGAACAGGAGATAGCCCAGGCAGGGGCTAGAGTAAACAACAAGAAGTGAAAGTGAAGGAAAGGAAAGTGGAAAAGGAGGAAAGCAAGAAGTGGAGAGAGCGCAGAGAGTGCACAGAGCCTGAGAGCCCAGCTGTGTGTAGGGCTAGAACAGCAAGGTCAGCGACGGCGGTGACTGTCCGGAGGGGGACCGTTTGGAAGTTCCTGGAAGGACCCCGTTGGCTGTGTGCCCGGTGGTCTGGAGCAGTGTTCCGAAGGACAGTCAGCACCAGGGCAGGGGCCTCTCGGACCCCGGCAAGGCTAGGAGTCGCCCAATTTGCCGAATCCGTCAGTGAAGGGGACGCAGATCCCCCAGCAACAAAGTCCCGATTGACGGCAACAGCCCGACCATTACCGGGGAGACACCGCCACCGCCAAGGCACCAGTTTCCCCAGGGCCAGCGCCTGCGGGCAAAGTGTAGAGCTCCTCCGGCCCAGATTGCAGTCGGGGAGCGGGTAACCGGAGGGAATCCACCGCTACCATCAGTCAAACAGGTGCAAGGAAGAGAGACGTCACCGTCACCTACCGGGAGTGCAGGTGCAGCCGTCTGTGGGATCGTCCTACCAGCCGTTGGTTTACCGTACAAACTGTGTCCGTGTCTCAGGCTGAGTGAGTACCACAGTGCCGCAAGGCATAGCGCTGCCCCCGCGTCCCTGCGCCCTCCAGGCCCTACACTTCACATCTCTTCACCGGGTCCCGGGATCACCAACCCCTACCCACGGAGGGGCAACACAACACCTGGCTGCTCCGCATCACCATCCCCGGGACCCCCACACTGAGCAGCGGTGGTACAATCACCACAACCGTGGGTGGCGTCACGAACTATAACAATCCCCACACCCAACCAACAATCCCCTTTCACTCACGGGCGAGGAGTGCCGCTCGAGAAACCCCCGGGATCCGGCCCACGGCTCGAGCCACCACTGAGCAGCCGGACCCGAGCAGAAGGGGTGAGCGCGGTGTGCTGACACCCTCCTCCCCGCCCGCGACAGAGACATCCGTATATTACATATACACTACACAGTCCTCTGTACAGGCGGAGAGCAGCGACCTCTAGTGGAGACATCCATATATTACATATGCCCTACACAGTCCTCTGTACAGGCGGAGAGCAGCGACCTCTAGTGGAGACATCCGTATATTACATATATACTACACAGTCCTCTGTACAGGCAGAGAGCAGCGACCTCTAGTGGTGACATCCGTATATTACATATACACTACACAGTCCTCTGTACAGGCGGAGAGCAGCGACCTCTAGTGGAGACATCCGTATATTACATATATACTACACAGTCCTCTGTACAGGCGGAGAGCAGCGACCTCTAGTGGAGACATACGTATATTACATATATACTACACAGTCCTCTGTACAGGCGGAGAGCAGCGACCTCTAGTGGAGACATCCGTATATTACATATATACTACACAGTCCCCTGTACAGGCGGAGAGCAGCGACCTCTAGTGGAGATATCCGTATATTACATATATACTACACAGTCCTCTGTACAGGCGGAGAGCAGCGACCTCTAGTGGTGACATCCGTATATTACATCAGTACTACACAGTCCCCTGTACAGGCGGAGAGCAGCGATCTCTAGTGGAGACATCCGTATATTACATATATACTACACAGTCCTCTGTACAGGCGGAGAGCAGCGACCTCTAGTGGTGACATCCGTATATTACATCAGTACTACACAGTCCCCTGTACAGGCGGAGAGCAGCGACCTCTAGTGGAGACATCCGTATATTACATATACACTACACAGTCCTCTGTACAGGCGGAGAGCAGCGACCTCTAGTGGAGACATCCGTATATTACATATATACTACACAGTCCTCTGTACAGGAGGAGAGAAGCGACCTCTAGTGGAGACATCCGTATATTACATATATACTACACAGTCCTCTGTACAGGCGGAGAGCAGCGACCTCTAGTGGAGACAGCCGTATATTACATATATACTACACAGTCCTCTGTACAGGCGGAAAGCAGCGACCTCTAGTGGAGACAGCCGTATATTACATATATACTACACAGTCCTCTGTACAGGCGGAGAGCAGCGACCTCTAGTGGAGACAGCCGTATATTACATATATACTACACAGTCCTCTGTACAGGAGGAGAGCAGCGACCTCTAGTGGTGACATCCGTATATTACATATATACTACACAGCCCTCTGTACAGGCGGAGAGCAGCGACCTCTAGTGGAGACATCCATATATTACATATATACTACACAGTCCTCTGTACAGGCGGAGAGCAGCGACCTCTAGTGGAGACATCCGTATATTACATATATACTACACAGTCCTATGTACAGGCTGAGAGCAGCGACCTCTAGTGGAGACATCCATATATTACATATATACTACACAGTCCTCTGCACAGGTGGAGAGCAGCGACCTCTAGTGGTGACATCCGTATATTACATATACATTACACAGTTCTCTGTACAGGCGGAGAGCAGCGACCTCTAGTGGTGACATCCGTATATTACATCTGTACTACACAGTCCTCTGTAAAGGCGGAGAGCAGCGACCTCTAGTGTAGACATTTGTATATTACATATATACTACACTGTCATCTGTACAGGCGGAGAGAAGCGACCTCTAGTGTAGACATCTATATATTACATATATACTACACTGTCCTCTTTACAGGCGGAGAGAAGCGACCTCTAGTGGAGACATCCGTATATTACATATATACTACACATTCCCCTGTACAGGCGGAGAGCAGCGACCTCTAGTGGAGACATCCGTATATTACATATATACTACACTGTCCTCTGTACAGGCGGAGAGAAGCGACCTCTAGTGGAGACATCCGTATATTACATATATACTACACTGTCCTCTGTACAGGCGGAGAGCAGCGACCTCTAGTAGAGACAGCCGTATATTACATCAGTACTACACAGTCCTCTGTACAGGCGGAGAGCAGCGACCTCTAGTGGAGACATCCGTATATTACATATATACTACACAGTCCTCTGTACAGGCATAGAGCAGCGACCTCTAGTGGTGACATCCGTATATTACATCAGTACTACACAGTCCTCTGTACAGGCGGAGAGCAGTGACCTCTAGTGGAGACATCCGTATATTACATATATACTACACAGTCCTCTGTACAGGCGGAGAACAGCGACCTCTAGTGGAGACAGCCGTATATTAGATATATACGACACAGTCCTCTGTATAGGCGGAGAGCAGCGACCTCTAGTGGTGACATCCGTATATTACATATACACTACACTGTCCTCTGTACAGGCGGAGAGTAGCGACCTCTAGTGGAGACATCCGTATATTACATCAGTACTACACAGTCCTCTGTACAGGAGGAGAGCAGCGACCTCTAGTGGAGACAGCCGTATATTACATATATACTACACAGTCCTCTGTACAGGCGGAGAGCAGCGACCTCTAGTGGTGACATCCAAATATTACATATATACTACACAGTCCTCTGTACAGGTGGAGAGCAGCGACCTCTAGTGGAGACATCCGTATATTACATATGCCCTACACAGTCCTCTGTACAGGTGGAGAGCAGCGACCTCTAGTGGTGACATCCGTATATTACATATATACTACACTGTCCTCTGTACAGGCGGAGAGCAGCGACCTCTAGTGGAGACATCCGTATATTACATATATACTACACAGTCCTCTGTACAGGCGGAGAGCAGCGACCTCTAGTGGAGACATCCGTATATTACATATATACTACACAGTCCTCTGTACAGGCGGAGAGCAGCGACCTCTAGTGGTGACATCCATATATTACATATATACTACACAGTCCTCTGTACAGGTGGAGAGCAGCGACCTCTAGTGGAGACATCCGTATATTACATATGCCCTACACAGTCCTCTGTACAGGTGGAGAGCAGCGACCTCTAGTGGTGACATCCGTATATTACATATATACTACACAGTCCTCTGTACAGGCGGAGAGTAGCGACCTCTAGTGTAGACATCCGTATATTACATATACACTACACAGTCCTCTGTACAGGCGGAGAGCAGTGACCTCGAGTGGAGACATCCGTATATTACATATATACTACACCGTCCTCTGTACAGGCGGAGAGCAGTGACCTCTAGTGGAGACATACGTATATTACATATACACTACACAGTCCTCTGTACAGGCGGAGAGCAGTGACCTCTAGTGGAGACATCCGGATATTACATATATACTACACAGTCCTCTGTACAGGCGGAGAGCAGCGACCTCTAGTGGTGACATCCGTATATTACATATATACTACACAGTCCTCTGTACAGGCGGAGAGCAGCGACGTCTAGTGGAGACATCCGTATATTACATATTTACTACACAGTCCTCTGTACAGGCGGAGAGCAGCGACCTCTAGTGGAGACAGCCGTAAATGACATATATACTACACAGCCCTCTGTACGGGCGGAGAGCAGTGACCTCTAGTGGAGACATCCGTATATTACATATATACTACACAGTCCTCTGTACAGGCGGAGAGCAGCGACCTCTAGTGGTGACATGCGTATGTTACATATACACTACACAGTCCTCTGTACAGGCTGAGAGCAGCGATCTCTAGTGGAGACATCCGTATCTTACATATATACTACACTGTCCTCTGTACAAGCGGAGAGCAGCGACCTCTAGTGGAGACCTTCGTATATTACATATACACTACACTGTCCTCTGTACAGGCGGAGAGCAGCGACCTCTAGTGGAGACATCCGGATATTACATATATACTACACAGTCCTCTGTACAGGCGGAGAGCAGCGACCTCTAGTGGAGACATCCGTATATTACATATATACTACACAGTCCTCTGTACAGGAGGAGAGCAGCGACCTCTAGTGGAGACAGCCGTATATTACATATTTACTACACAGTCCTCTGTACAGGCGGAGAGCAGCGACCTCTAGTGGAGACAGCCGTATATTACATCAGTACTACACAGTCCTCTGTACAGGTGGAGAGCAACGACCTCTAGTGAAGACATCCGTATATTACATATATACTACACAGTCCTCTGTACAGGCGGAGAGCAGCGATCTCTAGTGGAGACATCCGTATATTACATATATACTACACAGTCGTCTGTACAGGCGGAGAGCAGCGACCTCTAGTGGAGACATCCGTATATTACATATATACTACACAGTCCTCTGTACAGGCGGAGTGCAGCGACCTCTAGTGGAGACATCCGTATATTACATATACACTACACAGTCCTCTGTACAGGGGGAGAGCAGCGACCTCTAGTGGAGACATCCGTATATTACATATATACTACACAGTTGTCTGTACAGGCGGAGAGCAGCGACCTCTAGTGGTGACATCCGTATATTACATATATACTACACAGTCCTCTGTACAGGCGCAGAGCAGCGACCTCTAGTGGTGACACCCGTATATTACATATATACTACACAGTCATCTGTACAGGCTGAGAGCAGCGACCTCTAATGGTGACATCCGTATTATACATATATACTACACAGTCCTCTGCACAGGCGGAGAGCAGCGACCTCTAATGGTGACATCCGTATATTACATATATACTACACAGTCCTCTGTACGGGCGGAGAGCAGCGATCTCTAGTGGAGACATCCGGATATTACATATATACTACACAGCCCTCTGTACAGGCAGAGAGCAACGACCTCTAGTGGAGACAGCCGTATATTACATATATACTACACAGTCCTCTGTACAGGCGGAGAGCAGCGACCTCTAGTGGAGACATCCGTATATTACATATACACTACACAGTCCTCTGTACAGGCGGATAGCAGCGACCTCTAGTGGAGACATCCGTATATTACATATATACTACACAGTCCTCTGTACAGGCGGAGAGCAGCGACCTCTAGTGGAGACATCCGTATATTACATATATACTACACAGTCCTCTGTACAGGCGGAAACCAGCGACCTCTAGTTGCGACATCCGTATATTACATATATACTACACAGTCCTGTGAACAGGCGGAGAGCAGCGACCTCTAGTGGTGACATCCGTATATTACATATATACTACACTGTCCTCTGTACAGGCGGAGATCAGCGACCTCTAGTGGAGACATGCGTATATTACATATATACTAAACTGTCCTCTGTACAGGCGGAGAGCTGCGATCTCTAGTGGAGACATGCGTATATTACATATATACTACAATGTCCTCTGTACAAGCGGAGAGCTGCGATCTCTAGTGGAGACATCCGTATATTACATATACACTACACAGTCCTCTGTACAGGCGGAGAGCAGCGACCTCTAGTGGTGACATCCGTATATTACATATATACTACACTGTCCTCTGTACAGGCGGAGATCAGCGACCTCTAGTGGAGACATGCGTATATTACATATATACTAAACTGTCCTCTGTACAGGCGGAGAGCTGCGATCTCTAGTGGAGACATCCGTATATTACATATATACTACATAGTCCCTTGTACAGGCGTAGAGCAGCGACCTCTAGTGGAGACATCCGTATATTATATATACACTACACAGTCCTCTGTACAGGCGGAGAGCAGCGACCTCTAGTGGAGACATCCGTATATTACATATATACTACACAGTACTCTGTACAGGAGGAGAGCAGCGACCTCTAGTGGTGACATCCGTATTATACATATATACTACACAGTCCTCTGTACAGGAGGAGAGCAGCGACCTCTAGTGGAGACATCTGTATATTACATATATACTACACAGTCCTCTGTACAGGCGGAGAATAGCGACCTCTAGTGGTGACATCCGTATATTACATATACACTACACAGTCCTCTGTACAGGCGGAGAGCAGTGACCTCTAGTGGAGACATCCGTATATTACATATATACTACACAGTCCTCTGTACAGGCGGAGAGTAGCGACCTATAGTGGAGACATACGTATATTACATATACACTACACAGTCCTCTGTACAGGCGGAGAGCAGTGACCTCTAGTGGAGACTTCCGGATATTACATATATACTACACAGTCCTCTGTACAGGCGGAGAGCAGCGACCTCTAGTGGTGACATCCGTATATTACATATATACTACACAGTCCTCTGTACAGGCGGAGAGCAGCGACGTCTAGTGGAGACATCCGTATATTACATATATACTACACAGTCCTCTGTACAGGCTTAGAGAAGCGACCTCTAGTGGTGACATCCGTATATCACATATATACTACACAGTCCTCTGTACAGGCGGAGAGCAGCGACCTCTAGTGGAGACAGCCGTATATTACATATATACTACACAGTCCTCTGTACAGGCGGAGAGCAGCGACCTCTAGTGGTGACATCCGTATATTACATATATACTACACAGTCCTCTGTACAGGCGGAGAGCAGCGACCTCTAGTGGTGACATCCGTATATTACATATATACTACACAGTCCTCTGTACAGGAGGAGAGCAGCGACCTCTAGTGGTGACATCCGTATATTACATATATACTACACTGTCCTCTGTACAGGTGGAGAGCAGCGACCTCTAGTGGAGACATCCGTATATTACATATATACTACACAGTCCTCTGTACAGGTGGAGAGCAGCGACGTCTAGTGGAGACATCCGTATATTACATATTTACTACACAGTCCTCTGCACAGGCGGAGAGCAGTGACCTCTAGTGATGACATCCGGATATTACATATATACTACACAGTCCTCTGTACAGGCAGAGAGCAGCGACCTCTAGTGGTGACATCCGTATATTACATATATACTACACAGACCTCTGTACAGGCGGAGAGCAACGACCTCTAGTGGAGACATCCGTATATTACATATATACTACACAGTCCTCTGTACAGGCGGAGATCAGCGACCTCTAGTGGAGACAGCCGTAAATGACATATATACTACACAGCCCTCTGTACAGGCGGAGAGCAGTGACCTCTAGTGGAGACATCCGTATATTACATATATACTACACAGTCCTCTGTACAGGCGGAGAGCAGCGACCTCTAGTGGTGACATGCGTATGTTACATATACACTACACAGTCCTCTGTACAGGCGGAGAGCAGCGACCTCTAGTGGAGACATCCGTATATTACATATATACTACACAGTCCTCTGTACAGGAGGAGAGCAGCGACCTCTAGTGGAGACATCCGTATATTACATATATACTACACAGTCCTCTGTACAGGCGGAGAGCAGCGACCTCTAGTGGAGACAGCCGTATATTACATATATACTACACAGTCCTCTGTACAGGCGGAAAGCAGCGACCTCTAGTGGAGACAGCCGTATATTACATATATACTACACAGTCCTCTGTACAGGCGGAGAGCAGCGACCTCTAGTGGAGACAGCCGTATATTACATATATACTACACAGTCCTCTGTACAGGAGGAGAGCAGCGACCTCTAGTGGTGACATCCGTATATTACATATATACTACACAGCCCTCTGTACAGGCGGAGAGCAGCGACCTCTAGTGGAGACATCCATATATTACATATATACTACACAGTCCTCTGTACAGGCGGAGAGCAGCGACCTCTAGTGGAGACATCCGTATATTACATATATACTACACAGTCCTATGTACAGGCTGAGAGCAGCGACCTCTAGTGGAGACATCCATATATTACATATATACTACACAGTCCTCTGCACAGGTGGAGAGCAGCGACCTCTAGTGGTGACATCCGTATATTACATATACATTACACAGTTCTCTGTACAGGCGGAGAGCAGCGACCTCTAGTGGTGACATCCGTATATTACATCTGTACTACACAGTCCTCTGTAAAGGCGGAGAGCAGCGACCTCTAGTGTAGACATTTGTATATTACATATATACTACACTGTCATCTGTACAGGCGGAGAGAAGCGACCTCTAGTGTAGACATCTATATATTACATATATACTACACTGTCCTCTTTACAGGCGGAGAGAAGCGACCTCTAGTGGAGACATCCGTATATTACATATATACTACACATTCCCCTGTACAGGCGGAGAGCAGCGACCTCTAGTGGAGACATCCGTATATTACATATATACTACACTGTCCTCTGTACAGGCGGAGAGAAGCGACCTCTAGTGGAGACATCCGTATATTACATATATACTACACTGTCCTCTGTACAGGCGGAGAGCAGCGACCTCTAGTAGAGACAGCCGTATATTACATCAGTACTACACAGTCCTCTGTACAGGCGGAGAGCAGCGACCTCTAGTGGAGACATCCGTATATTACATATATACTACACAGTCCTCTGTACAGGCATAGAGCAGCGACCTCTAGTGGTGACATCCGTATATTACATCAGTACTACACAGTCCTCTGTACAGGCGGAGAGCAGTGACCTCTAGTGGAGACATCCGTATATTACATATATACTACACAGTCCTCTGTACAGGCGGAGAACAGCGACCTCTAGTGGAGACAGCCGTATATTAGATATATACGACACAGTCCTCTGTATAGGCGGAGAGCAGCGACCTCTAGTGGTGACATCCGTATATTACATATACACTACACTGTCCTCTGTACAGGCGGAGAGTAGCGACCTCTAGTGGAGACATCCGTATATTACATCAGTACTACACAGTCCTCTGTACAGGAGGAGAGCAGCGACCTCTAGTGGAGACAGCCGTATATTACATATATACTACACAGTCCTCTGTACAGGCGGAGAGCAGCGACCTCTAGTGGTGACATCCAAATATTACATATATACTACACAGTCCTCTGTACAGGTGGAGAGCAGCGACCTCTAGTGGAGACATCCGTATATTACATATGCCCTACACAGTCCTCTGTACAGGTGGAGAGCAGCGACCTCTAGTGGTGACATCCGTATATTACATATATACTACACTGTCCTCTGTACAGGCGGAGAGCAGCGACCTCTAGTGGAGACATCCGTATATTACATATATACTACACAGTCCTCTGTACAGGCGGAGAGCAGCGACCTCTAGTGGAGACATCCGTATATTACATATATACTACACAGTCCTCTGTACAGGCGGAGAGCAGCGACCTCTAGTGGTGACATCCATATATTACATATATACTACACAGTCCTCTGTACAGGTGGAGAGCAGCGACCTCTAGTGGAGACATCCGTATATTACATATGCCCTACACAGTCCTCTGTACAGGTGGAGAGCAGCGACCTCTAGTGGTGACATCCGTATATTACATATATACTACACAGTCCTCTGTACAGGCGGAGAGTAGCGACCTCTAGTGTAGACATCCGTATATTACATATACACTACACAGTCCTCTGTACAGGCGGAGAGCAGTGACCTCGAGTGGAGACATCCGTATATTACATATATACTACACCGTCCTCTGTACAGGCGGAGAGCAGTGACCTCTAGTGGAGACATACGTATATTACATATACACTACACAGTCCTCTGTACAGGCGGAGAGCAGTGACCTCTAGTGGAGACATCCGGATATTACATATATACTACACAGTCCTCTGTACAGGCGGAGAGCAGCGACCTCTAGTGGTGACATCCGTATATTACATATATACTACACAGTCCTCTGTACAGGCGGAGAGCAGCGACGTCTAGTGGAGACATCCGTATATTACATATTTACTACACAGTCCTCTGTACAGGCGGAGAGCAGCGACCTCTAGTGGAGACAGCCGTAAATGACATATATACTACACAGCCCTCTGTACGGGCGGAGAGCAGTGACCTCTAGTGGAGACATCCGTATATTACATATATACTACACAGTCCTCTGTACAGGCGGAGAGCAGCGACCTCTAGTGGTGACATGCGTATGTTACATATACACTACACAGTCCTCTGTACAGGCTGAGAGCAGCGATCTCTAGTGGAGACATCCGTATCTTACATATATACTACACTGTCCTCTGTACAAGCGGAGAGCAGCGACCTCTAGTGGAGACCTTCGTATATTACATATATACTACACTGTCCTCTGTACAGGCGGAGAGCAGCGACCTCTAGTGGAGACATCCGGATATTACATATATACTACACAGTCCTCTGTACAGGCGGAGAGCAGCGACCTCTAGTGGAGACATCCGTATATTACATATATACTACACAGTCCTCTGTACAGGAGGAGAGCAGCGACCTCTAGTGGAGACAGCCGTATATTACATATTTACTACACAGTCCTCTGTACAGGCGGAGAGCAGCGACCTCTAGTGGAGACAGCCGTATATTACATCAGTACTACACAGTCCTCTGTACAGGTGGAGAGCAACGACCTCTAGTGAAGACATCCGTATATTGCATATATACTACACAGTCCTCTGTACAGGCGGAGAGCAGCGATCTCTAGTGGAGACATCCGTATATTACATATATACTACACAGTCGTCTGTACAGGCGGAGAGCAGCGACCTCTAGTGGAGACATCCGTATATTACATATATACTACACAGTCCTCTGTACAGGCGGAGTGCAGCGACCTCTAGTGGAGACATCCGTATATTACATATACACTACACAGTCCTCTGTACAGGGGGAGAGCAGCGACCTCTAGTGGAGACATCCGTATATTACATATATACTACACAGTTGTCTGTACAGGCGGAGAGCAGCGACCTCTAGTGGTGACATCCGTATATTACATATATACTACACAGTCCTCTGTACAGGCGCAGAGCAGCGACCTCTAGTGGTGACACCCGTATATTACATATATACTACACAGTCATCTGTACAGGCTGAGAGCAGCGACCTCTAATGGTGACATCCGTATTATACATATATACTACACAGTCCTCTGCACAGGCGGAGAGCAGCGACCTCTAATGGTGACATCCGTATATTACATATATACTACACAGTCCTCTGTACGGGCGGAGAGCAGCGATCTCTAGTGGAGACATCCGGATATTACATATATACTACACAGCCCTCTGTACAGGCAGAGAGCAACGACCTCTAGTGGAGACAGCCGTATATTACATATATACTACACAGTCCTCTGTACAGGCGGAGAGCAGCGACCTCTAGTGGAGACATCCGTATATTACATATACACTACACAGTCCTCTGTACAGGCGGATAGCAGCGACCTCTAGTGGAGACATCCGTATATTACATATATACTACACAGTCCTCTGTACAGGCGGAGAGCAGCGACCTCTAGTGGAGACATCCGTATATTACATATATACTACACAGTCCTCTGTACAGGCGGAAACCAGCGACCTCTAGTTGCGACATCCGTATATTACATATATACTACACAGTCCTGTGAACAGGCGGAGAGCAGCGACCTCTAGTGGTGACATCCGTATATTACATATATACTACACTGTCCTCTGTACAGGCGGAGAGCTGCGATCTCTAGTGGAGACATGCGTATATTACATATATACTACAATGTCCTCTGTACAAGCGGAGAGCTGCGATCTCTAGTGGAGACATCCGTATATTACATATACACTACACAGTCCTCTGTACAGGCGGAGAGCAGCGACCTCTAGTGGTGACATCCGTATATTACATATATACTACACTGTCCTCTGTACAGGCGGAGATCAGCGACCTCTAGTGGAGACATGCGTATATTACATATATACTAAACTGTCCTCTGTACAGGCGGAGAGCTGCGATCTCTAGTGGAGACATGCGTATATTACATATATACTACAATGTCCTCTGTACAAGCGGAGAGCTGCGATCTCTAGTGGAGACATCCGTATATTACATATACACTACACAGTCCTCTGTACAGGCGGAGAGCAGCGACCTCTAGTGGTGACATCCGTATATTACATATATACTACACTGTCCTCTGTACAGGCGGAGATCAGCGACCTCTAGTGGAGACATGCGTATATTACATATATACTAAACTGTCCTCTGTACAGGCGGAGAGCTGCGATCTCTAGTGGAGACATCCGTATATTACATATATACTACATAGTCCCTTGTACAGGCGTAGAGCAGCGACCTCTAGTGGAGACATCCGTATATTATATATACACTACACAGTCCTCTGTACAGGCGGAGAGCAGCGACCTCTAGTGGAGACATCCGTATATTACATATATACTACACAGTACTCTGTACAGGAGGAGAGCAGCGACCTCTAGTGGTGACATCCGTATTATACATATATACTACACAGTCCTCTGTACAGGAGGAGAGCAGCGACCTCTAGTGGAGACATCTGTATATTACATATATACTACACAGTCCTCTGTACAGGCGGAGAATAGCGACCTCTAGTGGTGACATCCGTATATTACATATACACTACACAGTCCTCTGTACAGGCGGAGAGCAGTGACCTCTAGTGGAGACATCCGTATATTACATATATACTACACAGTCCTCTGTACAGGCGGAGAGTAGCGACCTATAGTGGAGACATACGTATATTACATATACACTACACAGTCCTCTGTACAGGCGGAGAGCAGTGACCTCTAGTGGAGACTTCCGGATATTACATATATACTACACAGTCCTCTGTACAGGCGGAGAGCAGCGACCTCTAGTGGTGACATCCGTATATTACATATATACTACACAGTCCTCTGTACAGGCGGAGAGCAGCGACGTCTAGTGGAGACATCCGTATATTACATATATACTACACAGTCCTCTGTACAGGCTTAGAGAAGCGACCTCTAGTGGTGACATCCGTATATCACATATATACTACACAGTCCTCTGTACAGGCGGAGAGCAGCGACCTCTAGTGGAGACAGCCGTATATTACATATATACTACACAGTCCTCTGTACAGGCGGAGAGCAGCGACCTCTAGTGGTGACATCCGTATATTACATATATACTACACAGTCCTCTGTACAGGCGGAGAGCAGCGACCTCTAGTGGTGACATCCGTATATTACATATATACTACACAGTCCTCTGTACAGGAGGAGAGCAGCGACCTCTAGTGGTGACATCCGTATATTACATATATACTACACTGTCCTCTGTACAGGTGGAGAGCAGCGACCTCTAGTGGAGACATCCGTATATTACATATATACTACACAGTCCTCTGTACAGGTGGAGAGCAGCGACGTCTAGTGGAGACATCCGTATATTACATATTTACTACACAGTCCTCTGCACAGGCGGAGAGCAGTGACCTCTAGTGATGACATCCGGATATTACATATATACTACACAGTCCTCTGTACAGGCAGAGAGCAGCGACCTCTAGTGGTGACATCCGTATATTACATATATACTACACAGACCTCTGTACAGGCGGAGAGCAACGACCTCTAGTGGAGACATCCGTATATTACATATATACTACACAGTCCTCTGTACAGGCGGAGATCAGCGACCTCTAGTGGAGACAGCCGTAAATGACATATATACTACACAGCCCTCTGTACAGGCGGAGAGCAGTGACCTCTAGTGGAGACATCCGTATATTACATATATACTACACAGTCCTCTGTACAGGCGGAGAGCAGCGACCTCTAGTGGTGACATGCGTATGTTACATATACACTACACAGTCCTCTGTACAGGCTGAGAGCAGCGATCTCTAGTGGAGACATCCGTATATTACATATATACTACACTGTCCTCTGTACAGGCGGAGAGCAGCGACCTCTAGTGGAGACATCCGGATATTACATATATACTACACAGTCCTCTGTACAGGCGGAGAGCAGCGACCTCTAGTGGAGACAGCCGTATATTACATATATACTACACAGTCCTCTGTACAGGAGGAGAGCAGCGACCTCTAGTGGAGACAGCCGTATATTACATATTTACTACACAGTCCTCTGTACAGGCGGAGAGCAGCGACCTCTAGTGGAGACAGCCGTATATTACATCAGTACTACACAGTCCTCTGTACAGGTGGAGAGCAACGACCTCTAGTGAAGACATCCGTATATTACATATATACTACACAGTCGTCTGTACAGGCGGAGAGCAGCGACCTCTAGTGGAGACATCCGTATATTACATATACACTACACAGTCCTCTGTACAGGCGGAGAGCAGCGACCTCTAGTGGACACATCCGTATATTACATATATACTACACAGTCTTCTGTACAGGCGGAGAGCAGCGACCTCTAGTGGAGACAGCCGTATATTACATCAGTACTACACAGTCCTCTGTACAGGCGGAGAGCAGCGACCTCTAGTGGAGACATCCGTATATTACATATATACTACACAGTCCTCTGTACAGGCGTAGAGCAGCGACCTCTAGTGGTGACATCCGTATATTACATCAGTACTACACAGTCCTCTGTACAGGCGGAGAGCAGTGACCTCTAGTGGAGACATCCGTATATTACATATATACTACACAGTCCTCTGTACAGGCGGAGAACAGCGACCTCTAGTGGAGACAGCCGTATATTAGATATATACGACACAGTCCTCTGTATAGGCGGAGAGCAGCGACCTCTAGTGGAGACATCCATATATTACATATATACTACACAGTCCTCTGTACAGGCGGAGAGCAGTGACCTCTAGTGGAAACATCCGTATATTACATATACACTACACAGTCCTCTGTACAGGCGGAGAGCAGCGACCTCTAGTGGTGACATCCGTATATTACATATACACTACACTGTCCTCTGTACAGGCGGAGAGTAGCGACCTCTAGTGGAGACATCCGTATATTACATCAGTACTACACAGTCCTCTGTACAGGAGGAGAGCAGTGACCTCTAGTGGAGACAGCCGTATATTACATATATACTACACAGTCCTCTGTACAGGCGGAGAGCAGCGACCTCTAGTGGAGACATCCGTATATTACATATATACTACACAGTCCTATGTACAGGCTGAGAGCAGCGACCTCTAGTGGAGACATCCATATATTACATATATACTACACAGTCCTCTGCACAGGTGGAGAGCAGCGACCTCTAGTGGTGACATCCGTATATTACATATACATTACACAGTTCTCTGTACAGGCGGAGAGCAGCGACCTCTAGTGGTGACATCCGTATATTACATCTGTACTACACAGTCCTCTGTAAAGGCGGAGAGCAGCGACCTCTAGTGTAGACATTTGTATATTACATATATACTACACTGTCATCTGTACAGGCGGAGAGAAGCGACCTCTAGTGTAGACATCTATATATTACATATATACTACACTGTCCTCTTTACAGGCGGAGAGAAGCGACCTCTAGTGGAGACATCCGTATATTACATATATACTACACATTCCCCTGTACAGGCGGAGAGCAGCGACCTCTAGTGGAGACATCCGTATATTACATATATACTACACTGTCCTCTGTACAGGCGGAGAGAAGCGACCTCTAGTGGAGACATCCGTATATTACATATATACTACACTGTCCTCTGTACAGGCGGAGAGCAGCGACCTCTAGTAGAGACAGCCGTATATTACATCAGTACTACACAGTCCTCTGTACAGGCGGAGAGCAGCGACCTCTAGTGGAGACATCCGTATATTACATATATACTACACAGTCCTCTGTACAGGCATAGAGCAGCGACCTCTAGTGGTGACATCCGTATATTACATCAGTACTACACAGTCCTCTGTACAGGCGGAGAGCAGTGACCTCTAGTGGAGACATCCGTATATTACATATATACTACACAGTCCTCTGTACAGGCGGAGAACAGCGACCTCTAGTGGAGACAGCCGTATATTAGATATATACGACACAGTCCTCTGTATAGGCGGAGAGCAGCGACCTCTAGTGGTGACATCCGTATATTACATATACACTACACTGTCCTCTGTACAGGCGGAGAGTAGCGACCTCTAGTGGAGACATCCGTATATTACATCAGTACTACACAGTCCTCTGTACAGGAGGAGAGCAGCGACCTCTAGTGGAGACAGCCGTATATTACATATATACTACACAGTCCTCTGTACAGGCGGAGAGCAGCGACCTCTAGTGGTGACATCCAAATATTACATATATACTACACAGTCCTCTGTACAGGTGGAGAGCAGCGACCTCTAGTGGAGACATCCGTATATTACATATGCCCTACACAGTCCTCTGTACAGGTGGAGAGCAGCGACCTCTAGTGGTGACATCCGTATATTACATATATACTACACTGTCCTCTGTACAGGCGGAGAGCAGCGACCTCTAGTGGAGACATCCGTATATTACATATATACTACACAGTCCTCTGTACAGGCGGAGAGCAGCGACCTCTAGTGGAGACATCCGTATATTACATATATACTACACAGTCCTCTGTACAGGCGGAGAGCAGCGACCTCTAGTGGTGACATCCATATATTACATATATACTACACAGTCCTCTGTACAGGTGGAGAGCAGCGACCTCTAGTGGAGACATCCGTATATTACATATGCCCTACACAGTCCTCTGTACAGGTGGAGAGCAGCGACCTCTAGTGGTGACATCCGTATATTACATATATACTACACAGTCCTCTGTACAGGCGGAGAGTAGCGACCTCTAGTGTAGACATCCGTATATTACATATACACTACACAGTCCTCTGTACAGGCGGAGAGCAGTGACCTCGAGTGGAGACATCCGTATATTACATATATACTACACCGTCCTCTGTACAGGCGGAGAGCAGTGACCTCTAGTGGAGACATACGTATATTACATATACACTACACAGTCCTCTGTACAGGCGGAGAGCAGTGACCTCTAGTGGAGACATCCGGATATTACATATATACTACACAGTCCTCTGTACAGGCGGAGAGCAGCGACCTCTAGTGGTGACATCCGTATATTACATATATACTACACAGTCCTCTGTACAGGCGGAGAGCAGCGACGTCTAGTGGAGACATCCGTATATTACATATTTACTACACAGTCCTCTGTACAGGCGGAGAGCAGCGACCTCTAGTGGAGACAGCCGTAAATGACATATATACTACACAGCCCTCTGTACGGGCGGAGAGCAGTGACCTCTAGTGGAGACATCCGTATATTACATATATACTACACAGTCCTCTGTACAGGCGGAGAGCAGCGACCTCTAGTGGTGACATGCGTATGTTACATATACACTACACAGTCCTCTGTACAGGCTGAGAGCAGCGATCTCTAGTGGAGACATCCGTATCTTACATATATACTACACTGTCCTCTGTACAAGCGGAGAGCAGCGACCTCTAGTGGAGACCTTCGTATATTACATATATACTACACTGTCCTCTGTACAGGCGGAGAGCAGCGACCTCTAGTGGAGACATCCGGATATTACATATATACTACACAGTCCTCTGTACAGGCGGAGAGCAGCGACCTCTAGTGGAGACATCCGTATATTACATATATACTACACAGTCCTCTGTACAGGAGGAGAGCAGCGACCTCTAGTGGAGACATCCGTATATTACATATATACTACACAGTCCTCTGTACAGGCGGAGAGCAGCGACCTCTAGTGGAGACAGCCGTATATTACATCAGTACTACACAGTCCTCTGTACAGGCGGAGAGCAGCGACCTCTAGTGGAGACAGCCGTATATTACATCAGTACTACACAGTCCTCTGTACAGGAGGAGAGCAACGACCTCTAGTGAAGACATCCGTATATTACATATATACTACACAGTCCTCTGTACAGGCGGAGAGCAGCGATCTCTAGTGGAGACATCCGTATATTACATATATACTACACAGTCGTCTGTACAGGCGGAGAGCAGCGACCTCTAGTGGAGACATCCGTATATTACATATATACTACACAGTCCTCTGTACAGGCGGAGTGCAGCGACCTCTAGTGGAGACATCCGTATATTACATATACACTACACAGTCCTCTGTACAGGGGGAGAGCAGCGACCTCTAGTGGAGACATCCGTATATTACATATATACTACACAGTTGTCTGTACAGGCGGAGAGCAGCGACCTCTAGTGGTGACATCCGTATATTACATATATACTACACAGTCCTCTGTACAGGCGCAGAGCAGCGACCTCTAGTGGTGACACCCGTATATTACATATATACTACACAGTCATCTGTACAGGCTGAGAGCAGCGACCTCTAATGGTGACATCCGTATTATACATATATACTACACAGTCCTCTGCACAGGCGGAGAGCAGCGACCTCTAATGGTGACATCCGTATATTACATATATACTACACAGTCCTCTGTACGGGCGGAGAGCAGCGATCTCTAGTGGAGACATCCGGATATTACATATATACTACACAGCCCTCTGTACAGGCAGAGAGCAACGACCTCTAGTGGAGACAGCCGTATATTACATATATACTACACAGTCCTCTGTACAGGCGGAGAGCAGCGACCTCTAGTGGAGACATCCGTATATTACATATACACTACACAGTCCTCTGTACAGGCGGATAGCAGCGACCTCTAGTGGAGACATCCGTATATTACATATATACTACACAGTCCTCTGTACAGGCGGAGAGCAGCGACCTCTAGTGGAGACATCCGTATATTACATATATACTACACAGTCCTCTGTACAGGCGGAAACCAGCGACCTCTAGTTGCGACATCCGTATATTACATATATACTACACAGTCCTGTGAACAGGCGGAGAGCAGCGACCTCTAGTGGTGACATCCGTATATTACATATATACTACACTGTCCTCTGTACAGGCGGAGAGCTGCGATCTCTAGTGGAGACATGCGTATATTACATATATACTACAATGTCCTCTGTACAAGCGGAGAGCTGCGATCTCTAGTGGAGACATCCGTATATTACATATACACTACACAGTCCTCTGTACAGGCGGAGAGCAGCGACCTCTAGTGGTGACATCCGTATATTACATATATACTACACTGTCCTCTGTACAGGCGGAGATCAGCGACCTCTAGTGGAGACATGCGTATATTACATATATACTAAACTGTCCTCTGTACAGGCGGAGAGCTGCGATCTCTAGTGGAGACATGCGTATATTACATATATACTACAATGTCCTCTGTACAAGCGGAGAGCTGCGATCTCTAGTGGAGACATCCGTATATTACATATACACTACACAGTCCTCTGTACAGGCGGAGAGCAGCGACCTCTAGTGGTGACATCCGTATATTACATATATACTACACTGTCCTCTGTACAGGCGGAGATCAGCGACCTCTAGTGGAGACATGCGTATATTACATATATACTAAACTGTCCTCTGTACAGGCGGAGAGCTGCGATCTCTAGTGGAGACATCCGTATATTACATATATACTACATAGTCCCTTGTACAGGCGTAGAGCAGCGACCTCTAGTGGAGACATCCGTATATTATATATACACTACACAGTCCTCTGTACAGGCGGAGAGCAGCGACCTCTAGTGGAGACATCCGTATATTACATATATACTACACAGTACTCTGTACAGGAGGAGAGCAGCGACCTCTAGTGGTGACATCCGTATTATACATATATACTACACAGTCCTCTGTACAGGAGGAGAGCAGCGACCTCTAGTGGAGACATCTGTATATTACATATATACTACACAGTCCTCTGTACAGGCGGAGAATAGCGACCTCTAGTGGTGACATCCGTATATTACATATACACTACACAGTCCTCTGTACAGGCGGAGAGAAGCGACCTCTAGTGGAGACATCCGTATATTACATATATACTACACTGTCCTCTGTACAGGCGGAGAGCAGCGACCTCTAGTAGAGACAGCCGTATATTACATCAGTACTACACAGTCCTCTGTACAGGCGGAGAGCAGCGACCTCTAGTGGAGACATCCGTATATTACATATATACTACACAGTCCTCTGTACAGGCATAGAGCAGCGACCTCTAGTGGTGACATCCGTATATTACATCAGTACTACACAGTCCTCTGTACAGGCGGAGAGCAGTGACCTCTAGTGGAGACATCCGTATATTACATATATACTACACAGTCCTCTGTACAGGCGGAGAACAGCGACCTCTAGTGGAGACAGCCGTATATTAGATATATACGACACAGTCCTCTGTATAGGCGGAGAGCAGCGACCTCTAGTGGTGACATCCGTATATTACATATACACTACACTGTCCTCTGTACAGGCGGAGAGTAGCGACCTCTAGTGGAGACATCCGTATATTACATCAGTACTACACAGTCCTCTGTACAGGAGGAGAGCAGCGACCTCTAGTGGAGACAGCCGTATATTACATATATACTACACAGTCCTCTGTACAGGCGGAGAGCAGCGACCTCTAGTGGTGACATCCAAATATTACATATATACTACACAGTCCTCTGTACAGGTGGAGAGCAGCGACCTCTAGTGGAGACATCCGTATATTACATATGCCCTACACAGTCCTCTGTACAGGTGGAGAGCAGCGACCTCTAGTGGTGACATCCGTATATTACATATATACTACACTGTCCTCTGTACAGGCGGAGAGCAGCGACCTCTAGTGGAGACATCCGTATATTACATATATACTACACAGTCCTCTGTACAGGCGGAGAGCAGCGACCTCTAGTGGAGACATCCGTATATTACATATATACTACACAGTCCTCTGTACAGGCGGAGAGCAGCGACCTCTAGTGGTGACATCCATATATTACATATATACTACACAGTCCTCTGTACAGGTGGAGAGCAGCGACCTCTAGTGGAGACATCCGTATATTACATATGCCCTACACAGTCCTCTGTACAGGTGGAGAGCAGCGACCTCTAGTGGTGACATCCGTATATTACATATATACTACACAGTCCTCTGTACAGGCGGAGAGTAGCGACCTCTAGTGTAGACATCCGTATATTACATATACACTACACAGTCCTCTGTACAGGCGGAGAGCAGTGACCTCGAGTGGAGACATCCGTATATTACATATATACTACACCGTCCTCTGTACAGGCGGAGAGCAGTGACCTCTAGTGGAGACATACGTATATTACATATACACTACACAGTCCTCTGTACAGGCGGAGAGCAGTGACCTCTAGTGGAGACATCCGGATATTACATATATACTACACAGTCCTCTGTACAGGCGGAGAGCAGCGACCTCTAGTGGTGACATCCGTATATTACATATATACTACACAGTCCTCTGTACAGGCGGAGAGCAGCGACGTCTAGTGGAGACATCCGTATATTACATATTTACTACACAGTCCTCTGTACAGGCGGAGAGCAGCGACCTCTAGTGGAGACAGCCGTAAATGACATATATACTACACAGCCCTCTGTACGGGCGGAGAGCAGTGACCTCTAGTGGAGACATCCGTATATTACATATATACTACACAGTCCTCTGTACAGGCGGAGAGCAGCGACCTCTAGTGGTGACATGCGTATGTTACATATACACTACACAGTCCTCTGTACAGGCTGAGAGCAGCGATCTCTAGTGGAGACATCCGTATCTTACATATATACTACACTGTCCTCTGTACAAGCGGAGAGCAGCGACCTCTAGTGGAGACCTTCGTATATTACATATATACTACACTGTCCTCTGTACAGGCGGAGAGCAGCGACCTCTAGTGGAGACATCCGGATATTACATATATACTACACAGTCCTCTGTACAGGCGGAGAGCAGCGACCTCTAGTGGAGACATCCGTATATTACATATATACTACACAGTCCTCTGTACAGGAGGAGAGCAGCGACCTCTAGTGGAGACATCCGTATATTACATATATACTACACAGTCCTCTGTACAGGCGGAGAGCAGCGACCTCTAGTGGAGACAGCCGTATATTACATCAGTACTACACAGTCCTCTGTACAGGCGGAGAGCAGCGACCTCTAGTGGAGACAGCCGTATATTACATCAGTACTACACAGTCCTCTGTACAGGAGGAGAGCAACGACCTCTAGTGAAGACATCCGTATATTACATATATACTACACAGTCCTCTGTACAGGCGGAGAGCAGCGATCTCTAGTGGAGACATCCGTATATTACATATATACTACACAGTCGTCTGTACAGGCGGAGAGCAGCGACCTCTAGTGGAGACATCCGTATATTACATATATACTACACAGTCCTCTGTACAGGCGGAGTGCAGCGACCTCTAGTGGAGACATCCGTATATTACATATACACTACACAGTCCTCTGTACAGGGGGAGAGCAGCGACCTCTAGTGGAGACATCCGTATATTACATATATACTACACAGTTGTCTGTACAGGCGGAGAGCAGCGACCTCTAGTGGTGACATCCGTATATTACATATATACTACACAGTCCTCTGTACAGGCGCAGAGCAGCGACCTCTAGTGGTGACACCCGTATATTACATATATACTACACAGTCATCTGTACAGGCTGAGAGCAGCGACCTCTAATGGTGACATCCGTATTATACATATATACTACACAGTCCTCTGCACAGGCGGAGAGCAGCGACCTCTAATGGTGACATCCGTATATTACATATATACTACACAGTCCTCTGTACGGGCGGAGAGCAGCGATCTCTAGTGGAGACATCCGGATATTACATATATACTACACAGCCCTCTGTACAGGCAGAGAGCAACGACCTCTAGTGGAGACAGCCGTATATTACATATATACTACACAGTCCTCTGTACAGGCGGAGAGCAGCGACCTCTAGTGGAGACATCCGTATATTACATATACACTACACAGTCCTCTGTACAGGCGGATAGCAGCGACCTCTAGTGGAGACATCCGTATATTACATATATACTACACAGTCCTCTGTACAGGCGGAGAGCAGCGACCTCTAGTGGAGACATCCGTATATTACATATATACTACACAGTCCTCTGTACAGGCGGAAACCAGCGACCTCTAGTTGCGACATCCGTATATTACATATATACTACACAGTCCTGTGAACAGGCGGAGAGCAGCGACCTCTAGTGGTGACATCCGTATATTACATATATACTACACTGTCCTCTGTACAGGCGGAGAGCTGCGATCTCTAGTGGAGACATGCGTATATTACATATATACTACAATGTCCTCTGTACAAGCGGAGAGCTGCGATCTCTAGTGGAGACATCCGTATATTACATATACACTACACAGTCCTCTGTACAGGCGGAGAGCAGCGACCTCTAGTGGTGACATCCGTATATTACATATATACTACACTGTCCTCTGTACAGGCGGAGATCAGCGACCTCTAGTGGAGACATGCGTATATTACATATATACTAAACTGTCCTCTGTACAGGCGGAGAGCTGCGATCTCTAGTGGAGACATGCGTATATTACATATATACTACAATGTCCTCTGTACAAGCGGAGAGCTGCGATCTCTAGTGGAGACATCCGTATATTACATATACACTACACAGTCCTCTGTACAGGCGGAGAGCAGCGACCTCTAGTGGTGACATCCGTATATTACATATATACTACACTGTCCTCTGTACAGGCGGAGATCAGCGACCTCTAGTGGAGACATGCGTATATTACATATATACTAAACTGTCCTCTGTACAGGCGGAGAGCTGCGATCTCTAGTGGAGACATCCGTATATTACATATATACTACATAGTCCCTTGTACAGGCGTAGAGCAGCGACCTCTAGTGGAGACATCCGTATATTATATATACACTACACAGTCCTCTGTACAGGCGGAGAGCAGCGACCTCTAGTGGAGACATCCGTATATTACATATATACTACACAGTACTCTGTACAGGAGGAGAGCAGCGACCTCTAGTGGTGACATCCGTATTATACATATATACTACACAGTCCTCTGTACAGGAGGAGAGCAGCGACCTCTAGTGGAGACATCTGTATATTACATATATACTACACAGTCCTCTGTACAGGCGGAGAATAGCGACCTCTAGTGGTGACATCCGTATATTACATATACACTACACAGTCCTCTGTACAGGCGGAGAGCAGTGACCTCTAGTGGAGACATCCGTATATTACATATATACTACACAGTCCTCTGTACAGGCGGAGAGTAGCGACCTATAGTGGAGACATACGTATATTACATATACACTACACAGTCCTCTGTACAGGCGGAGAGCAGTGACCTCTAGTGGAGACTTCCGGATATTACATATATACTACACAGTCCTCTGTACAGGCGGAGAGCAGCGACCTCTAGTGGTGACATCCGTATATTACATATATACTACACAGTCCTCTGTACAGGCGGAGAGCAGCGATGTCTAGTGGAGACATCCGTATATTACATATATACTACACAGTCCTCTGTACAGGCTTAGAGAAGCGACCTCTAGTGGTGACATCCGTATATCACATATATACTACACAGTCCTCTGTACAGGCGGAGAGCAGCGACCTCTAGTGGAGACAGCCGTATATTACATATATACTACACAGTCCTCTGTACAGGCGGAGAGCAGCGACCTCTAGTGGTGACATCCGTATATTACATATATACTACACAGTCCTCTGTACAGGCGGAGAGCAGCGACCTCTAGTGGTGACATCCGTATATTACATATATACTACACAGTCCTCTGTACAGGAGGAGAGCAGCGACCTCTAGTGGTGACATCCGTATATTACATATATACTACACTGTCCTCTGTACAGGTGGAGAGCAGCGACCTCTAGTGGAGACATCCGTATATTACATATATACTACACAGTCCTCTGTACAGGTGGAGAGCAGCGACGTCTAGTGGAGACATCCGTATATTACATATTTACTACACAGTCCTCTGCACAGGCGGAGAGCAGTGACCTCTAGTGATGACATCCGGATATTACATATATACTACACAGTCCTCTGTACAGGCAGAGAGCAGCGACCTCTAGTGGTGACATCCGTATATTACATATATACTACACAGTCCTCTGTACAGGCGGAGAGCAGTGACCTCTAGTGGAAACATCCGTATATTACATCAGTACTACACAGTCCTCTGCACAGGCGGAGAGCAGCGACCTCTAGTGGAGACATCCGTATATTACATATGCCCTACACAGACCTCTGTACAGGCGGAGAGCAACGACCTCTAGTGGAGACATCCGTATATTACATATATACTACACAGTCCTCTGTACAGGCGGAGATCAGCGACCTCTAGTGGAGACATCCGTATATTACATATGCCCTACACAGACCTCTGTACAGGCGGAGAGCAACGACCTCTAGTGGAGACATCCGTATATTACATATATACTACACAGTCCTCTGTACAGGCGGAGATCAGCGACCTCTAGTGGAGACAGCCGTAAATGACATATATACTACACAGCCCTCTGTACAGGCGGAGAGCAGTGACCTCTAGTGGAGACATCCGTATATTACATATATACTACACAGTCCTCTGTACAGGCGGAGAGCAGCGACCTCTAGTGGTGACATGCGTATGTTACATATACACTACACAGTCCTCTGTACAGGCTGAGAGCAGCGATCTCTAGTGGAGACATCCGTATATTACATATATACTACACTGTCCTCTGTACAGGCGGAGAGCAGCGACCTCTAGTGGAGACATCCGGATATTACATATATACTACACAGTCCTCTGTACAGGCGGAGAGCAGCGACCTCTAGTGGAGACAGCCGTATATTACATATATACTACACAGTCCTCTGTACAGGAGGAGAGCAGCGACCTCTAGTGGAGACAGCCGTATATTACATATTTACTACACAGTCCTCTGTACAGGCGGAGAGCAGCGACCTCTAGTGGAGACAGCCGTATATTACATCAGTACTACACAGTCCTCTGTACAGGTGGAGAGCAACGACCTCTAGTGAAGACATCCGTATATTACATATATACTACACAGTCGTCTGTACAGGCGGAGAGCAGCGACCTCTAGTGGAGACATCCGTATATTACATATACACTACACAGTCCTCTGTACAGGCGGAGAGCAGCGACCTCTAGTGGACACATCCGTATATTACATATATACTACACAGTCTTCTGTACAGGCGGAGAGCAGCGACCTCTAGTGGAGACAGCCGTATATTACATCAGTACTACACAGTCCTCTGTACAGGCGGAGAGCAGCGACCTCTAGTGGAGACATCCGTATATTACATATATACTACACAGTCCTCTGTACAGGCGTAGAGCAGCGACCTCTAGTGGTGACATCCGTATATTACATCAGTACTACACAGTCCTCTGTACAGGCGGAGAGCAGTGACCTCTAGTGGAGACATCCGTATATTACATATATACTACACAGTCCTCTGTACAGGCGGAGAACAGCGACCTCTAGTGGAGACAGCCGTATATTAGATATATACGACACAGTCCTCTGTATAGGCGGAGAGCAGCGACCTCTAGTGGAGACATCCATATATTACATATATACTACACAGTCCTCTGTACAGGCGGAGAGCAGTGACCTCTAGTGGAAACATCCGTATATTACATATACACTACACAGTCCTCTGTACAGGCGGAGAGCAGCGACCTCTAGTGGTGACATCCGTATATTACATATACACTACACTGTCCTCTGTACAGGCGGAGAGTAGCGACCTCTAGTGGAGACATCCGTATATTACATCAGTACTACACAGTCCTCTGTACAGGAGGAGAGCAGTGACCTCTAGTGGAGACAGCCGTATATTACATATATACTACACAGTCCTCTGTACAGGCGGAGAGCAGCGACCTCTAGTGGTGACATCCATATATTACATATATACTACACAGTCCTCTGTACAGGTGGAGAGCAGCGACCTCTAGTGGAGACATCCGTATATTACATATGCCCTACACAGTCCTCTGTACAGGTGGAGAGCAGCGACCTCTAGTGGTGACATCCGTATATTACATATATACTACACAGTCCTCTGTACAGGCGGAGAGTAGCGACCTCTAGTGTAGACATCCGTATATTACATATACACTACACAGTCCTCTGTACAGGCGGAGAGCAGTGACCTCGAGTGGAGACATCCGTATATTACATATATACTACACCGTCCTCTGTACAGGCGGAGAGCAGTGACCTCTAGTGGAGACATACGTATATTACATATACACTACACAGTCCTCTGTACAGGCGGAGAGCAGTGACCTCTAGTGGAGACATCCGGATATTACATATATACTACACAGTCCTCTGTACAGGCGGAGAGCAGCGACCTCTAGTGGTGACATCCGTATATTACATATATACTACACAGTCCTCTGTACAGGCGGAGAGCAGCGACGTCTAGTGGAGACATCCGTATATTACATATTTACTACACAGTCCTCTGTACAGGCGGAGAGCAGCGACCTCTAGTGGAGACAGCCGTAAATGACATATATACTACACAGCCCTCTGTACAGGCGGAGAGCAGTGACCTCTAGTGGAGACATCCGTATATTACATATATATTACACAGTCCTCTGTACAGGCGGAGAGCAGCGACCTCTAGTGGTGACATGCGTATGTTACATATACACTACACAGTCCTCTGTACAGGCTGAGAGCAGCGATCTCTAGTGGAGACATCCGTATCTTACATATATACTACACTGTCCTCTGTACAAGCGGAGAGCAGCGACCTCTAGTGGAGACCTTCGTATATTACATATATACTACACTGTCCTCTGTACAGGCGGAGAGCAGCGACCTCTAGTGGAGACATCCGGATATTACATATATACTACACAGTCCTCTGTACAGGCGGAGAGCAGCGACCTCTAGTGGAGACAGCCGTATATTACATATATACTACACAGTCCTCTGTACAGGAGGAGAGCAGCGACCTCTAGTGGAGACAGCCGTATATTACATATTTACTACACAGTCCTCTGTACAGGCGGAGAGCAGCGACCTCTAGTGGAGACAGCCGTATATTACATCAGTACTACACAGTCCTCTGTACAGGTGGAGAGCAACGACCTCTAGTGAAGACATCCGTATATTACATATATACTACACAGTCCTCTGTACAGGCGGAGAGCAGCGATCTCTAGTGGAGACATCCGTATATTACATATATACTACACAGTCGTCTGTACAGGCGGAGAGCAGCGACCTCTAGTGGAGACATCCGTATATTACATATATACTACACAGTCCTCTGTACAGGCGGAGAACAGCGACCTCTAGTGGAGACAGCCGTATATTAGATATATACGACACAGTCCTCTGTATAGGCGGAGAGCAGCGACCTCTAGTGGTGACATCCGTATATTACATATACACTACACTGTCCTCTGTACAGGCGGAGAGTAGCGACCTCTAGTGGAGACATCCGTATATTACATCAGTACTACACAGTCCTCTGTACAGGAGGAGAGCAGCGACCTCTAGTGGAGACAGCCGTATATTACATATATACTACACAGTCCTCTGTACAGGCGGAGAGCAGCGACCTCTAGTGGTGACATCCAAATATTACATATATACTACACAGTCCTCTGTACAGGTGGAGAGCAGCGACCTCTAGTGGAGACATCCGTATATTACATATGCCCTACACAGTCCTCTGTACAGGTGGAGAGCAGCGACCTCTAGTGGTGACATCCGTATATTACATATATACTACACTGTCCTCTGTACAGGCGGAGAGCAGCGACCTCTAGTGGAGACATCCGTATATTACATATATACTACACAGTCCTCTGTACAGGCGGAGAGCAGCGACCTCTAGTGGAGACATCCGTATATTACATATATACTACACAGTCCTCTGTACAGGCGGAGAGCAGCGACCTCTAGTGGTGACATCCATATATTACATATATACTACACAGTCCTCTGTACAGGTGGAGAGCAGCGACCTCTAGTGGAGACATCCGTATATTACATATGCCCTACACAGTCCTCTGTACAGGTGGAGAGCAGCGACCTCTAGTGGTGACATCCGTATATTACATATATACTACACAGTCCTCTGTACAGGCGGAGAGTAGCGACCTCTAGTGTAGACATCCGTATATTACATATACACTACACAGTCCTCTGTACAGGCGGAGAGCAGTGACCTCGAGTGGAGACATCCGTATATTACATATATACTACACCGTCCTCTGTACAGGCGGAGAGCAGTGACCTCTAGTGGAGACATACGTATATTACATATACACTACACAGTCCTCTGTACAGGCGGAGAGCAGTGACCTCTAGTGGAGACATCCGGATATTACATATATACTACACAGTCCTCTGTACAGGCGGAGAGCAGCGACCTCTAGTGGTGACATCCGTATATTACATATATACTACACAGTCCTCTGTACAGGCGGAGAGCAGCGACGTCTAGTGGAGACATCCGTATATTACATATTTACTACACAGTCCTCTGTACAGGCGGAGAGCAGCGACCTCTAGTGGAGACAGCCGTAAATGACATATATACTACACAGCCCTCTGTACGGGCGGAGAGCAGTGACCTCTAGTGGAGACATCCGTATATTACATATATACTACACAGTCCTCTGTACAGGCGGAGAGCAGCGACCTCTAGTGGTGACATGCGTATGTTACATATACACTACACAGTCCTCTGTACAGGCTGAGAGCAGCGATCTCTAGTGGAGACATCCGTATCTTACATATATACTACACTGTCCTCTGTACAAGCGGAGAGCAGCGACCTCTAGTGGAGACCTTCGTATATTACATATATACTACACTGTCCTCTGTACAGGCGGAGAGCAGCGACCTCTAGTGGAGACATCCGGATATTACATATATACTACACAGTCCTCTGTACAGGCGGAGAGCAGCGACCTCTAGTGGAGACATCCGTATATTACATATATACTACACAGTCCTCTGTACAGGAGGAGAGCAGCGACCTCTAGTGGAGACAGCCGTATATTACATATTTACTACACAGTCCTCTGTACAGGCGGAGAGCAGCGACCTCTAGTGGAGACAGCCGTATATTACATCAGTACTACACAGTCCTCTGTACAGGTGGAGAGCAACGACCTCTAGTGAAGACATCCGTATATTACATATATACTACACAGTCCTCTGTACAGGCGGAGAGCAGCGATCTCTAGTGGAGACATCCGTATATTACATATATACTACACAGTCGTCTGTACAGGCGGAGAGCAGCGACCTCTAGTGGAGACATCCGTATATTACATATATACTACACAGTCCTCTGTACAGGCGGAGTGCAGCGACCTCTAGTGGAGACATCCGTATATTACATATACACTACACAGTCCTCTGTACAGGGGGAGAGCAGCGACCTCTAGTGGAGACATCCGTATATTACATATATACTACACAGTTGTCTGTACAGGCGGAGAGCAGCGACCTCTAGTGGTGACATCCGTATATTACATATATACTACACAGTCCTCTGTACAGGCGCAGAGCAGCGACCTCTAGTGGTGACACCCGTATATTACATATATACTACACAGTCATCTGTACAGGCTGAGAGCAGCGACCTCTAATGGTGACATCCGTATTATACATATATACTACACAGTCCTCTGCACAGGCGGAGAGCAGCGACCTCTAATGGTGACATCCGTATATTACATATATACTACACAGTCCTCTGTACGGGCGGAGAGCAGCGATCTCTAGTGGAGACATCCGGATATTACATATATACTACACAGCCCTCTGTACAGGCAGAGAGCAACGACCTCTAGTGGAGACAGCCGTATATTACATATATACTACACAGTCCTCTGTACAGGCGGAGAGCAGCGACCTCTAGTGGAGACATCCGTATATTACATATACACTACACAGTCCTCTGTACAGGCGGATAGCAGCGACCTCTAGTGGAGACATCCGTATATTACATATATACTACACAGTCCTCTGTACAGGCGGAGAGCAGCGACCTCTAGTGGAGACATCCGTATATTACATATATACTACACAGTCCTCTGTACAGGCGGAAACCAGCGACCTCTAGTTGCGACATCCGTATATTACATATATACTACACAGTCCTGTGAACAGGCGGAGAGCAGCGACCTCTAGTGGAGACATCCGTATATTACATATATACTACACTGTCCTCTGTACAGGCGGAGATCAGCGACCTCTAGTGGAGACATGCGTATATTACATATATACTAAACTGTCCTCTGTACAGGCGGAGAGCTGCGATCTCTAGTGGAGACATGCGTATATTACATATATACTACAATGTCCTCTGTACAAGCGGAGAGCTGCGATCTCTAGTGGAGACATCCGTATATTACATATACACTACACAGTCCTCTGTACAGGCGGAGAGCAGCGACCTCTAGTGGTGACATCCGTATATTACATATATACTACACTGTCCTCTGTACAGGCGGAGATCAGCGACCTCTAGTGGAGACATGCGTATATTACATATATACTAAACTGTCCTCTGTACAGGCGGAGAGCTGCGATCTCTAGTGGAGACATCCGTATATTACATATATACTACATAGTCCCTTGTACAGGCGTAGAGCAGCGACCTCTAGTGGAGACATCCGTATATTATATATACACTACACAGTCCTCTGTACAGGCGGAGAGCAGCGACCTCTAGTGGAGACATCCGTATATTACATATATACTACACAGTACTCTGTACAGGAGGAGAGCAGCGACCTCTAGTGGTGACATCCGTATTATACATATATACTACACAGTCCTCTGTACAGGAGGAGAGCAGCGACCTCTAGTGGAGACATCTGTATATTACATATATACTACACAGTCCTCTGTACAGGCGGAGAATAGCGACCTCTAGTGGTGACATCCGTATATTACATATACACTACACAGTCCTCTGTACAGGCGGAGAGCAGTGACCTCTAGTGGAGACATCCGTATATTACATATATACTACACAGTCCTCTGTACAGGCGGAGAGTAGCGACCTATAGTGGAGACATACGTATATTACATATACACTACACAGTCCTCTGTACAGGCGGAGAGCAGTGACCTCTAGTGGAGACTTCCGGATATTACATATATACTACACAGTCCTCTGTACAGGCGGAGAGCAGCGACCTCTAGTGGTGACATCCGTATATTACATATATACTACACAGTCCTCTGTACAGGCGGAGAGCTGCGATCTCTAGTGGAGACATGCGTATATTACATATATACTACAATGTCCTCTGTACAAGCGGAGAGCTGCGATCTCTAGTGGAGACATCCGTATATTACATATACACTACACAGTCCTCTGTACAGGCGGAGAGCAGCGACCTCTAGTGGTGACATCCGTATATTACATATATACTACACTGTCCTCTGTACAGGCGGAGATCAGCGACCTCTAGTGGAGACATGCGTATATTACATATATACTAAACTGTCCTCTGTACAGGCGGAGAGCTGCGATCTCTAGTGGAGACATCCGTATATTACATATATACTACATAGTCCCTTGTACAGGCGTAGAGCAGCGACCTCTAGTGGAGACATCCGTATATTATATATACACTACACAGTCCTCTGTACAGGCGGAGAGCAGCGACCTCTAGTGGAGACATCCGTATATTACATATATACTACACAGTACTCTGTACAGGAGGAGAGCAGCGACCTCTAGTGGTGACATCCGTATTATACATATATACTACACAGTCCTCTGTACAGGAGGAGAGCAGCGACCTCTAGTGGAGACATCTGTATATTACATATATACTACACAGTCCTCTGTACAGGCGGAGAATAGCGACCTCTAGTGGTGACATCCGTATATTACATATACACTACACAGTCCTCTGTACAGGCGGAGAGCAGTGACCTCTAGTGGAGACATCCGTATATTACATATATACTACACAGTCCTCTGTACAGGCGGAGAGTAGCGACCTATAGTGGAGACATACGTATATTACATATACACTACACAGTCCTCTGTACAGGCGGAGAGCAGTGACCTCTAGTGGAGACTTCCGGATATTACATATATACTACACAGTCCTCTGTACAGGCGGAGAGCAGCGACCTCTAGTGGTGACATCCGTATATTACATATATACTACACAGTCCTCTGTACAGGCGGAGAGCAGCGACGTCTAGTGGAGACATCCGTATATTACATATATACTACACAGTCCTCTGTACAGGCTTAGAGAAGCGACCTCTAGTGGTGACATCCGTATATCACATATATACTACACAGTCCTCTGTACAGGCGGAGAGCAGCGACCTCTAGTGGAGACAGCCGTATATTACATATATACTACACAGTCCTCTGTACAGGCGGAGAGCAGCGACCTCTAGTGGTGACATCCGTATATTACATATATACTACACAGTCCTCTGTACAGGCGGAGAGCAGCGACCTCTAGTGGAGACATCCGTATATTACATATACACTACACAGTCCTCTGTACAGGCGGAGAGCAGCGACCTCTAGTGGAGACAGCCGTATATTACATATATACTACACAGTCCTCTGTACAGGCGGAGAGCAGCGACCTCTAGTGGTGACATCCGTATATTACATATATACTACACAGTCCTCTGTACAGGCGGAGAGCAGCGACCTCTAGTGGTGACATCCGTATATTACATATATACTACACAGTCCTCTGTACAGGAGGAGAGCAGCGACCTCTAGTGGTGACATCCGTATATTACATATATACTACAATGTCCTCTGTACAGGTGGAGAGCAGCGACCTCTAGTGGAGACATCCGTATATTACATATATACTACACAGTCCTCTGTACAGGTGGAGAGCAGCGACGTCTAGTGGAGACATCCGTATATTACATATTTACTACACAGTCCTCTGCACAGGCGGAGAGCAGTGACCTCTAGTGATGACATCCGGATATTACATATATACTACACAGTCCTCTGTACAGGCAGAGAGCAGCGACCTCTAGTGGTGACATCCGTATATTACATATATACTACACAGACCTCTGTACAGGCGGAGAGCAACGACCTCTAGTGGAGACATCCGTATATTACATATATACTACACAGTCCTCTGTACAGGCGGAGATCAGCGACCTCTAGTGGAGACAGCCGTAAATGACATATATACTACACAGCCCTCTGTACAGGCGGAGAGCAGTGACCTCTAGTGGAGACATCCGTATATTACATATATACTACACAGTCCTCTGTACAGGCGGAGAGCAGCGACCTCTAGTGGTGACATGCGTATGTTACATATACACTACACAGTCCTCTGTACAGGCTGAGAGCAGCGATCTCTAGTGGAGACATCCGTATATTACATATATACTACACTGTCCTCTGTACAGGCGGAGAGCAGCGACCTCTAGTGGAGACATCCGGATATTACATATATACTACACAGTCCTCTGTACAGGCGGAGAGCAGCGACCTCTAGTGGAGACAGCCGTATATTACATATATACTACACAGTCCTCTGTACAGGAGGAGAGCAGCGACCTCTAGTGGAGACAGCCGTATATTACATATTTACTACACAGTCCTCTGTACAGGCGGAGAGCAGCGACCTCTAGTGGAGACAGCCGTATATTACATCAGTACTACACAGTCCTCTGTACAGGTGGAGAGCAACGACCTCTAGTGAAGACATCCGTATATTACATATATACTACACAGTCGTCTGTACAGGCGGAGAGCAGCGACCTCTAGTGGAGACATCCGTATATTACATATACACTACACAGTCCTCTGTACAGGCGGAGAGCAGCGACCTCTAGTGGACACATCCGTATATTACATATATACTACACAGTCTTCTGTACAGGCGGAGAGCAGCGACCTCTAGTGGAGACAGCCGTATATTACATCAGTACTACACAGTCCTCTGTACAGGCGGAGAGCAGCGACCTCTAGTGGAGACATCCGTATATTACATATATACTACACAGTCCTCTGTACAGGCGTAGAGCAGCGACCTCTAGTGGTGACATCCGTATATTACATCAGTACTACACAGTCCTCTGTACAGGCGGAGAGCAGTGACCTCTAGTGGAGACATCCGTATATTACATATATACTACACAGTCCTCTGTACAGGCGGAGAACAGCGACCTCTAGTGGAGACAGCCGTATATTAGATATATACGACACAGTCCTCTGTATAGGCGGAGAGCAGCGACCTCTAGTGGAGACATCCATATATTACATATATACTACACAGTCCTCTGTACAGGCGGAGAGCAGTGACCTCTAGTGGAAACATCCGTATATTACATATACACTACACAGTCCTCTGTACAGGCGGAGAGCAGCGACCTCTAGTGGTGACATCCGTATATTACATATACACTACACTGTCCTCTGTACAGGCGGAGAGTAGCGACCTCTAGTGGAGACATCCGTATATTACATCAGTACTACACAGTCCTCTGTACAGGAGGAGAGCAGTGACCTCTAGTGGAGACAGCCGTATATTACATATATACTACACAGTCCTCTGTACAGGCGGAGAGCAGCGACCTCTAGTGGTGACATCCATATATTACATATATACTACACAGTCCTCTGTACAGGTGGAGAGCAGCGACCTCTAGTGGAGACATCCGTATATTACATATGCCCTACACAGTCCTCTGTACAGGTGGAGAGCAGCGACCTCTAGTGGTGACATCCGTATATTACATATATACTACACAGTCCTCTGTACAGGCGGAGAGTAGCGACCTCTAGTGTAGACATCCGTATATTACATATACACTACACAGTCCTCTGTACAGGCGGAGAGCAGTGACCTCGAGTGGAGACATCCGTATATTACATATATACTACACCGTCCTCTGTACAGGCGGAGAGCAGTGACCTCTAGTGGAGACATACGTATATTACATATACACTACACAGTCCTCTGTACAGGCGGAGAGCAGTGACCTCTAGTGGAGACATCCGGATATTACATATATACTACACAGTCCTCTGTACAGGCGGAGAGCAGCGACCTCTAGTGGTGACATCCGTATATTACATATATACTACACAGTCCTCTGTACAGGCGGAGAGCAGCGACGTCTAGTGGAGACATCCGTATATTACATATTTACTACACAGTCCTCTGTACAGGCGGAGAGCAGCGACCTCTAGTGGAGACAGCCGTAAATGACATATATACTACACAGCCCTCTGTACAGGCGGAGAGCAGTGACCTCTAGTGGAGACATCCGTATATTACATATATATTACACAGTCCTCTGTACAGGCGGAGAGCAGCGACCTCTAGTGGTGACATGCGTATGTTACATATACACTACACAGTCCTCTGTACAGGCTGAGAGCAGCGATCTCTAGTGGAGACATCCGTATCTTACATATATACTACACTGTCCTCTGTACAAGCGGAGAGCAGCGACCTCTAGTGGAGACCTTCGTATATTACATATATACTACACTGTCCTCTGTACAGGCGGAGAGCAGCGACCTCTAGTGGAGACATCCGGATATTACATATATACTACACAGTCCTCTGTACAGGCGGAGAGCAGCGACCTCTAGTGGAGACAGCCGTATATTACATATATACTACACAGTCCTCTGTACAGGAGGAGAGCAGCGACCTCTAGTGGAGACAGCCGTATATTACATATTTACTACACAGTCCTCTGTACAGGCGGAGAGCAGCGACCTCTAGTGGAGACAGCCGTATATTACATCAGTACTACACAGTCCTCTGTACAGGTGGAGAGCAACGACCTCTAGTGAAGACATCCGTATATTACATATATACTACACAGTCCTCTGTACAGGCGGAGAGCAGCGATCTCTAGTGGAGACATCCGTATATTACATATATACTACACAGTCGTCTGTACAGGCGGAGAGCAGCGACCTCTAGTGGAGACATCCGTATATTACATATACACTACACAGTCCTCTGTACAGGCGGAGAGCAGCGACCTCTAGTGGAGACATCCGTATATTACATATATACTACACAGTCTTCTGTACAGGCGGAGAGCAGCGACCTCTAGTGGAGACAGCCGTATATTACATCAGTACTACACAGTCCTCTGTACAGGTGGAGAGCAACGACCTCTAGTGAAGACATCCGTATATTACATATATACTACACAGTCCTCTGTACAGGCGGAGAGCAGCGATCTCTAGTGGAGACATCCGTATATTACATATATACTACACAGTCGTCTGTACAGGCGGAGAGCAGCGACCTCTAGTGGAGACATCCGTATATTACATATATACTACACAGTCCTCTGTACAGGCGGAGTGCAGCGACCTCTAGTGGAGACATCCGTATATTACATATACACTACACAGTCCTCTGTACAGGGGGAGAGCAGCGACCTCTAGTGGAGACATCCGTATATTACATATATACTACACAGTCGTCTGTACAGGCGGAGAGCAGCGACCTCTAGTGGTGACATCCGTATATTACATATATACTACACAGTCCTCTGTACAGGCGCAGAGCAGCGACCTCTAGTGGTGACACCCGTATATTACATATATACTACACAGTCATCTGTACAGGCTGAGAGCAGCGACCTCTAATGGTGACATCCGTATTATACATATATACTACACAGTCCTCTGTACAGGCGGAGAGCAGCGACCTCTAATGGTGACATCCGTATATTACATATATACTACACAGTCCTCTGTACGGGCGGAGAGCAGCGATCTCTAGTGGAGACATCCGGATATTACATATATACTACACAGCCCTCTGTACAGGCAGAGAGCAACGACCTCTAGTGGAGACAGCCGTATATTACATATATACTACACAGTCCTCTGTACAGGCGGAGAGCAGCGACCTCTAGTGGAGACATCCGTATATTACATATACACTACACAGTCCTCTGTACAGGCGGATAGCAGCGACCTCTAGTGGAGACATCCGTATATTACATATATACTACACAGTCCTCTGTACAGGCGGAGAGCAGCGACCTCTAGTGGAGACATCCGTATATTACATATATACTACACAGTCCTCTGTACAGGCGGAAACCAGCGACCTCTAGTTGCGACATCCGTATATTACATATATACTACACAGTCCTGTGAACAGGCGGAGAGCAGCGACCTCTAGTGGTGACATCCGTATATTACATATATACTACACAGTCCTCTGTACAAGCGGAGAGCTGCGATCTCTAGTGGAGACATCCGTATATTACATATACACTACACAGTCCTCTGTACAGGCGGAGAGCAGCGACCTCTAGTGGTGACATCCGTATATTACATATATACTACACTGTCCTCTGTACAGGCGGAGATCAGCGACCTCTAGTGGAGACATGCGTATATTACATATATACTAAACTGTCCTCTGTACAGGCGGAGAGCTGCGATCTCTAGTGGAGACATCCGTATATTACATATATACTACATAGTCCCTTGTACAGGCGTAGAGCAGCGACCTCTTGTGGAGACATCCGTATATTATATATACACTACACAGTCCTCTGTACAGGCGGAGAGCAGCGACCTCTAGTGGAGACATCCGTATATTACATATATACTACACAGTACTCTGTACAGGCGGAGAGCAGTGACCTCTAGTGGAGACATCCGTATATTACATATATACTACACAGTCCTCTGTACAGGCGGAGAGTAGCGACCTATAGTGGAGACATACGTATATTACATATACACTACACAGTCCTCTGTACACGCGGAGAGCAGTGACCTCTAGTGGAGACATCCGGATATTACATATATACTACACAGTCCTCTGTACAGGCGGAGAGCAGCGACCTCTAGTGGTGACATCCGTATATTACATATATACTACACAGTCCTCTGTACAGGCGGAGAGCAGCGACGTCTAGTGGAGACATCCGTATATTACATATTTACTACACAGTCCTCTGTACAGGCGGAGAGCAGCGACCTCTAGTGGTGACATCCGTATATTACATATATACTACACAGTCCTCTGTACAGGTGGAGAGCAGCGACCTCTAGTGGAGACATCCGTATATTACATATATACTACACAGTCCTCTGTACAGGCGGAGAGCAGCGACGTCTAGTGGAGACATCCGTATATTACATATTTACTACACAGTCCTCTGCACAGGCGGAGAGCAGTGACCTCTAGTGGTGACATCCGGATATTACATATATACTACACAGTCCTCTGTACAGGCAGAGAGCAGCGACCTCTAGTGGTGACATCCGTATATTACATATATACTACACAGACCTCTGTACAGGCGGAGAGCAACGACCTCTAGTGGAGACATCCGTATATTACATATATACTACACAGTCCTCTGTACAGGCGGAGATCAGCGACCTCTAGTGGAGACAGCCGTAAATGACATATATACTACACAGCCCTCTGTACAGGCGGAGAGCATTGACCTCTAGTGGAGACATCCGTATATTACATATATACTACACAGTCCTCTGTACAGGCGGAGAGCAGTGACCTCTAGTGGTGACATGCGTATGTTACATATACACTACACAGTCCTCTGTACAGGCTGAGAGCAGCGATCTCTAGTGGAGACATCCGTATATTACATATATACTACACTGTCCTCTGTACAGGCGGAGAGCAGCGACCTCTAGTGGAGACATCCGGATATTACATATATACTACACAGTCCTCTGTACAGGCGGAGAGCAGCGACCTCTAGTGGAGACATCCGTATATTACATATATACTACACAGTCCTCTGTACAGGCGGAGAGCAGCGACCTCTAGTGGAGACATCCGTATATTATATATACACTACACAGTCCTCTGTACAGGCGGAGAGCAGCGACCTCTAGTGGAGACATCCGTATATTACATATACACTACACAGTCCTCTGTACAGGCGGAGAGCAGCGACCTCTAGTGGACACATCCGTATATTACATATATACTACACAGTCTTCTGTACAGGCGGAGAGCAGCGACCTCTAGTGGAGACATCCGTATATTACATATATACTACACAGTCCTCTGTACAGGCGGAGAGCAGCGATCTCTAGTGGAGACAGCCGTATATTACATATATACTACACAGTCCTCTGTACAGGCGGAGAGCAGCGACCTCTAGTGGAGACATCCGTATATTACATATATACTACACAGTCCTCTGTACAGGCGGAGAGCAGCGACCTCTAGTGGAGACAGCCGTATATTACATATATACTACACAGTCCTCTGTACAGGCGGAGAGCAGTGACCTCTAGTGGACACATCCGTATATTACATATATACTACACAGTCCTCTGTACAGGCGGAGAGCAGCGACCTCTAGTGGACACATCCGTATATTACATATATACTACACAGTCTTCTGTACAGGCGGAGAGCAGCGACCTCTAGTGGACACATCCGTATATTACATATATACTACACAGTCCTCTGTACAGGCGGAGAGCAGCGACCTCTAGTGGAGACAGCCGTATATTACATCAGTACTACACAGTCCTCTGTACAGGTGGAGAGCAACGACCTCTAGTGAAGACATCCGTATATTACATATATACTACACAGTCCTCTGTACAGGCGGAGAGCAGCGATCTCTAGTGGAGACATCCGTATATTACATATATACTACACAGTCGTCTGTACAGGCGGAGAGCAGCGACCTCTAGTGGAGACATCCGTATATTACATATTTACTACACAGTCCTCTGTACAGGCGGAGTGCAGCGACCTCTAGTGGAGACATCCGTATATTACATATACACTACACAGTCCTCTGTACAGGGGGAGAGCAGCGACCTCTAGTGGAGACATCCGTATATTACATATATACTACACAGTCGTCTGTACAGGCGGAGAGCAGCGACCTCTAGTGGTGACATCCGTATATTACATATACACTACACAGTCCTCTGTACAGGCGCAGAGCAGCGACCTCTAGTGGTGACACCCGTATATTACATATATACTACACAGTCATCTGTACAGGCTGAGAGCAGCGACCTCTAATGGTGACATCCGTATTATACATATATACTACACAGTCCTCTGTACAGGCGGAGAGCAGCGACCTCTAATGGTGACATCCGTATATTACATATATACTACACAGTCCTCTGTACGGGCGGAGAGCAGCGATCTCTAGTGGAGACATCCTTATATTACATATATACTACACAGCCCTCTGTACAGGCGGAGAGCAGCGACCTCTAGTGGAGACATCCGTATATTACATATACACTACACAGTCCTCTGTACAGGCGGAGAGTAGCGACCTATAGTGGAGACATACGTATATTACATATACACTACACAGTCCTCTATACAGGCGGAGAGCAGTGACCTCTAGTGGAGACATCCGGATATTACATATATACTACACAGCCCTCTGTACAGGCGGAGAGCAGCGACCTCTAGTGGTGACATCCGTATATTACATATATACTACACAGTCCTCTGTACAGGCGGAGAGCAGCGACGTCTAGTGGAGACATCCGTATATTACATATTTACTACACAGTCCTCTGTACAGGCGGAGAGCAGCGACCTCTAGTGGTGACATCCGTATATTACATATATACTACACAGTCCTCTGTACAGGTGGAGAGCAGCGACCTCTAGTGGAGACATCCGTATATTACATATATACTACACAGTCCTCTGTACAGGCGGAGAGCAGCGACGTCTAGTGGAGACATCCGTATATTACATATTTACTACACAGTCCTCTGCACAGGCGGAGAGCAGTGACCTCTAGTGGTGACATCCGGATATTACATATATACTACACAGTCCTCTGTACAGGCAGAGAGCAGCGACCTCTAGTGGTGACATCCGTATATTACATATATACTACACAGACCTCTGTACAGGCGGAGAGCAACGACCTCTAGTGGAGACATCCGTATATTACATATATACTACACAGTCCTCTGTACAGGCGGATAGCAGCGACCTCTAGTGGAGACATCCGTATATTACATATATACTACACAGTCCTCTGTACAGGCGGAGAGCAACGACCTCTAGTGGAGACATCCGTATATTACATATATACTACACAGTCCTCTGTACAGGCGGATAGCAGCGACCTCTAGTGGAGACATGCGTATATTACATATATACTACAATGTCCTCTGTACAAGCGGAGAGCTGCGATCTCTAGTGGAGACATCCGTATATTACATATACACTACACAGTCCTCTGTACAGGCGGAGTGCAGCGACCTCTAGTGGTGACATCCGTATATTACATATATACTACACTGTCCTCTGTACAGGCGGAGATCAGCGACCTCTAGTGGAGACATGCGTATATTACATATATACTACACAGTACTCTGTACAGGCGGAGAGCAGCGACCTCTAGTGGAGACAGCCGTATATTACATATTTACTACACAGTCCTCTGTACAGGCGGAGAGCAGTGACTTCTAGTGGAGACATCCGTATATTACATATATACTACACAGTCCTCTGTACAGGCGGAGAGCAGCGACCTCTAGTGGTGACATCCGTATATTACATATATACTACACTGTCCTCTGTACAGGAGGAGAGCAGTGACCTCTAGTGGAGACATCCGTATATTACATATATACTACACAGTCCTCTGTACAGGCGGAGAGTAGCGACCTCTAGTGTAGACATCCGTATATTACATATATACTACACAGTCCTCTGTACAGGCGGAGAGCAGCGACCTCTAGTGGTGACATCCGTATATTACATATACACTACACAGTCCTCTGCACAGGCGGAGAGCAGTGACCTCTAGTGGAGACATCCGTATATTACATATTTACTGCACAGTCCTCTGTACAGGCGGAGAGCAGCGACCTCTAGTGGTGACATCCGTATATTACATATATACTACACAGTCCTCTGTACTGGTGGAGAGCAGCGACCTCTAGTGGAGACATCCGTATATTACATATATACTACACAGTCCTCTGTACAGGCGGAGAGCAGCGACATCTAGTGGAGACATCCGTATATTACATATTTACTACACACTCCTCTGCACAGGTGGAGAGCAGTGACCTCTAGTGGTGACATCCGGATATTACATATATACTACACAGTCCTCTGTACGGGCGGAGAGCAGCGATCTCTAGTGGAGACATCCGGATATTACATATATACTAAACAGCCCTCTGTACAGGCAGAGAGCAACGACCTCTAGTGGAGACAGCCGTATATTACATATATACTACACAGTCCTCTGTACAGGCGGAGAGCAGCGACCTCTAGTGGAGACATCCGTATATTACATATACACTACACAGTCCTCTGTACAGGCGGAGAGCAGCAACCTCTAGTCGTGACATCCGTATATTACATATACACTACACAGTCCTCTGTACAGGCGGAGAGCAGCGACCTCTAGTGGAGACATCCGTATATTACATATATACTACACAGTCCTCTGTACAGGCGGAGAGCAGCGACCTCTAGTGGAGACATCCGTATATTACATATATACTACACAGTCCTCTGTACAGGCGGAAACCAGCGACCTCTAGTTGCGACATCCGTATATTACATATATACTACACAGTCCTGTGAACAGGCGGAGAGCAGCGACCTCTAGTGGTGACATCCGTATATTACATATATACTACACTGTCCTCTGTACAGGCGGAGATCAGCGACCTTTAGTGGAGACATGCGTATATGACATATATACTACGATGTCCTCTGTACAAGCGGAGAGCTGCGATCTCTAGTGGAGACATCCGTATATTACATATATACTACACAGTCCCTTGTACAGGCGGAGAGCAGCGATCTCTAGTGGAGACATCCGTATATTACATATGTACTACACAGTCCTCTGTACAGGTGGAGAGCAGCGACCTCTAGTGGTGACATCCGTATATTACATATATACTACACTGTCCTCTGTACAGGCGGAGATCAGCGACCTCTAGTGGAGACATGCGTATATTACATATATACTAAACTGTCCTCTGTACAGGCGGAGAGCTGCGATCTCTAGTGGTGACATCCGTATATTACATATATACTACACAGTCCTCTGTACAGGCGGAGAGCAGTGACCTCTAGTGGAGAAATCCGTATATTACATATATACTACACAGTCCTCTGTACAGGCGGAGAGCAGCGACCTCTAGTGGAGATATCCGTATATTACATATATACTACACTGTCCTCTGTACAGGCGGAGAGCAGCGACCTCTAGTGGTGACATCCGTATATTACATATATACTACACAGTCCTCTGTACAGGAGGAGAGCAGCGATCTCTAGTGGAGACATCCGTATATTACATATATACTACACAGTCCCTTGTACAGGCGGAGAGCAGCGATCTCTAGTGGAGACAGCCGTATATTACATATATACTACACAATCCTCTGTACAGGCGGAGAGCAGCGACCTCTAGTGGAGACATCCGTATATTACATATATACTACACAGTCCTCTGTACAGGTGGAGAGCAGCGACCTCTAGTGGTGACATCCGTATATTACATATTTACTACACAGTCCTCTGTACAGGCGGAGAGCAGCGATCTCTAGTGGTGACATCCGTATATTACATATATACAACACAGTCCTCTGTACAGGTGGAGAGACGCGACCTCTAGTGGTGACATCCGTATATTACATATATACAACACAGTCCTCTGTACAGGCGGAGAGCAGCGATCTCTAGTGGTGACATCCGTATATTGCATATATACAACACAGTCCTCTGTACAGGTGGAGAGACGCGACCTCTACTGGTGACATCCGTATATTACACATATACTACACAGTCCTCTGTACAGGCGGAGAGCAGCGACCTCTAGTGGTGACATCCGTATATTACATATATACTACACAGTCCTCTGTACAGGCTGAGAGCAGCGACCTCTAGTGGAGACAGCCGTATATTACATATATACTACACAGTCCTCTGTACAGGCGGAGAGCAGCGACCTCTAGTGGAGATATCTGTATATTACATCAGTACTACACAGTCCTCTGTAGAGGTGGAGAGCAGCGACCTCTAGTTGTGACATCCGTATATTACATATATACTACACAGTCCTCTGTACAGGCGGAGAGAAGCGACCTCTAGTGGAGACATTGTATCATATATACTACACAGTCCTCTGTACAGGCGGAGAGCAGCGACCTCTAGTGGAGACATCTGTATATTACATATATACTACACAGTCCTCTGTACAGGCGGAGAGCAGCGATCTCTAGTGGAGACATCTGAATATTACATATATACTACACAGTCCTCTGTACAGGCGGAGAGCAACGATCTCTAGTGGTGACATCCGTATATTACATATACACTACACAGTCCTCTGTACAGGCTGAGAGCAGCGACCTCTAGTGGTGACATCCGTATATTACATATATACTACACAGTCCTCTGTACAGGCGGAGAGCAGCGACCTCTAGTGAAGACATCCGTATATTACATATATACTACACCGTCCCCTGTACAGGCGGAGAGCAGCGACCTCTAGTGAAGACATCCGGATATTACATATATACTACACAGTCCTCTGTACAGGCGGAGAGCAGCGACCTCTAGTGGTGACATCCGTATATTACATATATACTACACAGTCCTCTGTACAGGCGGAGAGCAGCGACCTCTAGTGGAGACATCTGTATATTACATATATACTACACAGTCCTCTGTACAGGCGGAGAGCAGCGACCTCTAGTGGAGACATCCGTATATTACATATATAGTACACAGTCCCCTGTACAGGCGGAGAGCTGCGACCTCTAGTGGTGACATCCGTATATTACATATATACTACACAGTCCTCTGTACAGGCGGAGAGCAGCGATCTCTAGTGGAGACATCTGGATATTACATCAGTACTACACAGTCCTCTGTACAGGCGGAGAGCAGCGACCTCTAGTGGAGACATCCGTATATTACATATATACTACACAGTCCTCTGTACAGGCGGAGAGCAGCGATCTCTAGTGGAGACATCCGTATATTACATATATACTACACAGTCCTCTGTACAGGCGGAGAACAGAGACCTCTAGTGGAGATATCCGTATATTACATATATACTACACAGTCCTCTGTACAGGCGGAGAGCAGCGATCTCTAGTGGAGACATCCGTATATTACATATATACTACACAGTCCTCTGTACAGGCGGAGAACAGAGACCTCTAGTGGAGACATCCGTATATTACATATATACTACACAGTCCCCTGTACAGGCGGAGAGCAGCGATCTCTAGTGGAGACATCCGTATATTACATATATACTACACAGTCCTCTGTACAGGCGGAGAGCAGCGATCTCTAGTGGAGACATCCGTATATTACATATATACTACACAGTCCTCTGTACAGGCGGAGAACAGAGACCTCTAGTGGAGACATCCGTATATTACATATATACTACACAGTCCCCTGTACAGGCGGAGAGCAGCGATCTCTAGTGGAGACATCCGTATATTACATATATACTACACAGTCCTCTGTACAGGCGGAGAGCAGCGATCTCTAGTGGAGACATCTGTATATTACATATATACTACACAGTCCTCTGTACAGGCGGAGATCAGCGACCTCTAGTGGAGACATCCGTATATTACATATTTACTACACAGTCCTCTGTACAGGCGGAGAGCAGCGACCTCTAGTGGAGACATCCGTATATTACATATATACTACACAGTCCTCTGTACAGGCGGAGAGCAGCGACCTCTAATGGAGACATTCGTATATTACATCAGCACTACACAGTCCTCTGTACAGGCGGAGAGCAGCGACCTCTAGTGGAGACATCCAGATATTACATATATACTACACTGTCATCTGTACAGGCGGCGAGCAGCGACCTCTAGTGGAGACATCTGTATATTACATCTGTACTACACTGTGCTCTGTACAGGCGGAGAGCAGCGACCTCTAGTGGAGACATCCGTATATTACATCTGTACTACACAGTCCTCTGTACAGGTGGAGAGCAGCGATCTCTAGTGGAGACATCCGTATATTACATATATACTACACTGTCCTCTGTTCAGGCGGAGAGCAGCGATCTCTAGTGGAGACATCCGTATATTACATATATACTACACAGTCCTCTGTACAGGCGGAGAGCAGCGATCTCTAGTGGAGACATCCGTATATTACATATATACTACACATTCTCTGTACAGGCGGAGAGCAGCGACCTCTAGTGGAGACATCCGTATATTACATATATACTACACAGTCCTCTGTACAGGCGGAGAGCAGCGATCTCTAGTGGAGACAGCCGTATATTACATATATACTACACAGTCCTCTGTACAGGCGGAGAGCAGCGATCTCTAGTGGAGACATCCGTATATTACATACATACTACACAGTCCACTGTACAGGCGGAGAGCAGCGACCTCTAATGGTGACATCCATATATTACATATATACTACACAGGCCTCTGTACAGGCGCAGAGCAGCGACCTCTAGTGGAGACATCTGTATATTACATCAGTACTACACAGTCCTCTGTAGAGGTGGAGAGCAGCGACCTCTAGTGGTGACATCCATATATTACATATAAACTACACAGTCCTCTGTACAGGCGGAGAGAAGCGACCTCTAGTGGAGACATTGTATATTACATATATACTACACAGTCCTCTGTACAGGCGGAGAGCAGCGACCTCTAGTGGAGACATCTGTATATTACATATATACTACACAGTCCTCTGTACAGGCGGAGAGCAGCGATCTCTAGTGGAGACATCTGGATATTACATATATACTACACAGTCCTCTGTACAGGCGGAGAGCAACGACCTCTAGTGGAGACATCCGAATATTACATATATACTACACAGTCCTCTGTACAGGCTGAGAGCAGCGACCTCTAGTGGTGACATCCGTATATTACATATATACTACACAGTCCTCTGTACAGGTGGAGAGCAGCGACCTCTAGTGGAGACATCCGAATATTACATATATACTACACAGTCCTCTGTACAGGCTGAGAGCAGCGATCTCTAGTGGAGACATCCGTATATTACATATATACTACACAGTCCTCTGTACAGGCGGAGAGCAGCGATCTCTAGTGGAGACATCTGTATATTACATATATACTACACAGTCCTCTGTACAGGCGGAGATCAGCGACCTCTAGTGGAGACATCCGTATATTACATATATACTACACAGTCCTCTGTACAGGCGGAGAGCAGCGACCTCTAGTGGAGACAGCCGTATATTACATATATACTACACAGTCCTCTGTACAGGCGGAGAATAGCGACCTCTAGTGGAGACATCCGTATATTACATATATACTACACAGTCCTCTGCACAGGCGGAGAGCAGCGACCTCTAGTGGAGACATCCGGATATTACATCTGTACTACACTGTCCTCTGTTCAGGCGGAGAGCAGCGATCTCTAGTGGAGACATCCAGATATTACATATATACTACACTGTCATCTGTATAGGCGGAAAGCAGCGACCTCTAGTGGAGACATCTGTATATTACATCTGTACTACACTGTGCTCTGTACAGGCGGAGAGCAGCGACCTCTAGTGGAGACATCCGTATATTACATATACACTACACAGTCCTCTGTACAGGCGGAGAGCAGCGATCTCTAGTGGTGACATCCGTATATTACATATACACTACACAGTCCTCTGTACAGGCGGAGAGCAGCGACCTCTAGTGGTGACATCCGTATATTACATATATACTACACAGTCCTCTGTACAGGCGGAGAGCAGCGACCTCTAGTGGAGACATCCGTATATTACATATATACTACACAGTCCTCTGTACAGGCGGAGAGCAGCGACCTCTAGTGGTGACATCCGTATGTTACATATTTACTACACTGTCCTCTGTACAGGCGGAGAGCAGCGACCTCTAGTGGTGACATCCGTATATTACATCAGTACTACACAGTCCTCTGTACAGGAGGAGAGCAGCGACCTCTAGTGGTGACATCCGTATATTACATATATACTACACAGTCCTCTGTACCGGCAGAGAGCAGCGATCTCTAGTGGAGACATCCGTATATTACATATATACTACACAGTCCTCTGTACAGGCGGAGAACAGCGACCTCTAGTGGTGACATCCGTATATTACATCAGTACTACACAGTCCCCTGTACAGGCGGAGAGCAGCGACCTCTAGTGTAGACATCCGTATATTACATATATACTACACAGTCCTCTGTACAGGCGGAGAGCAGCGACCTCTAGTGGTGACATCCATATATTACATATATACTACACAGTCCTCTGTACAGGCGGAGAGCAGCGACCTCTAGTGGAGACATCCGTATATTACATATATACTACACAGTCCTCTGTACAGGCGGAGAGCAGCGACCTCTAGTGGAGACATCCGTATATTACATATATACTACACAGTCCTATGTACAGGCAGAGAGCAGCAACCTCTAGTGTAGACATCTGGATATTACATATATACTACACAGTCCTCTGTACAGGCGGAGAGCAGCGACCTCCAGTGGAGACATCCGTATATTACATATATACTACACAGTCCTCTGTACAGGTGGAGAGCAGCGACCTCTAGTGGAGACATCCGGATATTACATCTGTACTACACTGTCCTCTGTTCAGGCGGAGAGCAGCGATCTCTAGTGGTGACATCCGTATATTACATATACACTACACAGTCCTCTGCACAGGCGGAGAGCAGTGACCTCTAGTGGAGACATCCGTATATTACATATATACTACACAGTCTCTGTACAGGCGGAGAGCAGCGACCTCTAGTGGAGACATCCGTATATTACATATATACTACACAGTCCTCTGTACAGGCGGAGAGCAGTGACCTCTAGTGGAGACATCCGTATATTACATATATACTACACAGTCCTCTGTACAGGCGGAGAGCAGTGACCTCTAGTGGAGACATCCGTATATTACATATATACTACACAGTCCTCTGTACAGGAGGAGAGCAGTGACCTCTAGTGGAGACATCCGTATATTACATATATACTACACAGTCTCTGTACAGGCGGAGAGCAGCGACCTCTAGTGGTGACATCCGTATATTACATATATACTACACAGTCCTCTGTACAGGCGGAGAGCAGCGACCTCTAGTGGAGACATCCGGATATTACATCTGTACTACACTGTCCTCTGTTCAGGCGGAGAGCAGCGATCTCTAGTGGTGACATCCGTATATTACATATACACTACACAGTCCTCTGCACAGGCGGAGAGCAGTGACCTCTAGTGGAGACATCCGTATATTACATATATACTACACAGTCTCTGTACAGGCGGAGAGCAGCGACCTCTAGTGGAGATATCCGTATATTACATATATACCACACAGTCCTCTGTACAGGTGGAGAGCAGCGACCTCTAGTGGAGACATCCGTATATTACATATATACTACACAGTCCTCTGTACAGGAGGAGAGCAGCGACCTCTAGTGGAGACATCCGTATATTACATATATACTACACAGTCCTCTGTACAGGCGGAGAGCAGTGATCTCTAGTGGAGACATCCGTATATTACATATACACTACACAGTCCTCTGTACAGGCGGAGAGCAGCGACCTCTAGTGGTGACATCCGTATATTACATATATACTACACAGTCCTCTGTACAGGCGGAGAGCAGCGACCTCTAGTGGTGACATCCGTATATTACATATATACTACACAGTCCTCTGTACAGGCGGAGAGCAGTGACCTCTAGTGGAAACATCCGTATATTACATCAGTACTACACAGTCCTCTGTATAGGCGGAGAGCAGCGACCTCTAGTGGTGACATCCGTATATTACATATATACTACACAGTCCTCTGTACAGGCGGAGAGCAGCGATCTCTAGTGGAGACATCCGTATATTACATATATACTACACAGTCCTCTGTACAGGCGGAGAGCAGCGATCTCTAGTGGAGACATCCGTATATTACATATATACTACACAGTCCTCTGTACAGGCGGAGAGCAGTGACCTCTAGTGGAAACATCCGTAAATTACATATACACTACACAGTCCTCTGTACAGGCGGAGAGCAGCGACCTCTAGTGGAGACATCCTTATATTACATATATACTACACAGTCCTCTGTACAGGCGGAGAGCAGCGACCTCTAGTGGAGACATCCGTATATTACATATATACTACACAGTCCTCTGTACAGGAGGAGAGCAGCGACCTCTAGTGGAGACATCCGTATATTACATATATACTACACTGTCCTCTGTACAGGCGGAGAGCAGCGACCTCTAGTGGAGACATCCGTATATTACATATATACTACACAGTCCTCTGTACAGGAGGAGAGCAGTGACCTCTAGTGGAGACATCCGTATATTACATATATACTACACAGTCCTCTGTACAGGCGGAGAGCAGCGACCTCTAGTGGAGACATCCTTATATTACATATATACTACACAGTCCTCTGTACAGGCGGAGAGCAGCGACCTCTAGTGGAGACATCCGTATATTACATATATACTACACAGTCCTCTGTACAGGAGGAGAGCAGCGACCTCTAGTGGAGACATCCGTATATTACATATATACTACACTGTCCTCTGTACAGGCGGAGAGCAGCGACCTCTAGTGGAGACATCCGTATATTACATATATACTACACAGTCCTCTGTACAGGAGGAGAGCAGTGACCTCTAGTGGAGACATCCGTATATTACATATATACTACACAGTCTCTGTACAGGCGGAGAGCAGCGATCTCTAGAGGAGACATAATAATAATAATAATAATCTTTATTTCTATAGCGCCAACATATTCCGTAGCGCTTTACAATTCAGGAGGATCATATACAAACAAGTAACAGTTATAGAAATACAATATTTAGAGGGAAAAAAATACAACCCTGCTCGTGAGAGCTTACAATCTTCAATAAGATGGGGGGAGAGGCAAGGTTCAAGTGCTTATTTACAATGACAATCCAACCATCTCACGGAAATGGGGCTGGATAATGGTTTCCTGGACCAGTTGGCCCGAGCCTTGAGATGCATTTGGGTGCCATGGAGTTTGATGTGGAGTTATGTTGTGAGAGGTTGTAGAGGGACAATGTGAATCGAATCTGATTAGGGAGTGTGATAGGCCGCCCTAAAAAGATGCGTCTTTAGGGTGCATCTGAAGCTGAGTAAGTTGTGATTCGTCCTAACTTCTTGGGGTAGAGCGTTCCAGAGGGTTGGTGCAGCTCGGAAGAAGTCTTGGATCCGGGAGTGGGAGGTTCGAATTAGTGTGGATGTTAGTCGAAAGTCGCTTGCAGAGCGTAGAGAACGGGTGGGATGATAGACAGAGAGGAGGGTGGAGATGTAGGAGGGTGCTGCACTGTGGAGAGCTTTGTGGGTGAGAACAAGCAGTTTGAATTGGATCCTGTGATATATGGGCAGCCAGTGCAATGACTGGCACAGAGCAGAGGCATCTGAGTAGCGGTTAGCCAGATAGGTGACCCTGGATGCTGCATTAAGGATGGACTGTAGAGGAGAGAGTCTAGTTAGGGGGAGACCAATTAATAGAGAGTTACAGTAGTCCAAGCGAGAGTGGATCAGGGCCACGGTGAGGGTTTTTGTTGTTTCCATAGTGAGAAAGGGGCGGATTCTAGAGATGTTCTTGAGGTGCAAGCGGCAGGTGCGGGCAAGAGATTGTATGTGGGAGGTGAAGGAGAGATCAGTGTCAAGTATAACCCCCAGGCAGCGGGCTTGCGGCCTAGGACTTATCGTTGTGCCACACACAGAGAGGGAGATGTCAGGTTGAGGAAAGTTGGAAGATGGAGGGAAAAGAAGAAGTTCAGTTTTGGAAAGGTTAAGTTTCAGATAGAGAGCAGACATGATGTTACACACTGCAGTCAGGCAGTCACTGGTGTTCTGTAGTACAGCGGGGGTGAGCCCAAGGGAGGAGGTGTATAGCGGTGTGTCATCAGCATAAAGATGGTACTGAAAGCCAAATCTGCTGATGGTCTGACCAATTGGGGCAGTGTAGAGGGAGAAAAGAAGAGGGCCAAGGACTGAACCTTGAGGGACCCCAACAGTGAGAGGAAGAGGAGAAGATGTGGAGCCAGCAAATGATACACTGAATGAGCGGCCAGAAAGATAGGATGAGAACCAGGAGAGCACAGTGTCCTTTAGGCCAATAGAATGGAGCAAAGAGAGAAGGAGATGGTGGTCAACAGTGTCGAATGCGGCAGAGAGGTCAAGAAGAATAAGCAGAGAGTGGTCACCGTTACGTTTTGCTGTCAATAGGTCATTGGTCACTTTGACAAGGGCAGTTTCTGTTGAGTGTAAAGGGCGGAAGCCAGACTGTAAAGGATCTAGAAGAGAGTGAGTGGAAAGGTAGCGGGTGAGACGAGAGTAGACCAGGCGCTCCAAGAGTTTAGAGATGAAGGAGAGATTGGAGACTGGTCTGTAGTTGCTTGTGCAGGACGGATCAAGGGAAGGTTTTTTTAATAATGGAGTAATGATAGAGTGTTTGAGGGAGGAGGGGAAGATACCAGAAGAGAGAGAGAGATTAAAGATTTTAGTTAGGTGAGTGGTGACAACCGGAGAGAGGGACTGGAGAAGAGGTGAGGGGAAGGGATCAGTAGGGCAAGTTGTAGGACGAGAGGAGGATAGGAGCCTGGAGACTTCCTCCTCTGTGACTGGGTCAAATGTGGAGAGTGAGCTGGATGGGATATGGGGAGGGATGGGATTCACAGGGCTTGGTGGCTGGGAGCTGATCTCTTGGCGGATGTTTTTTATTTTCTCTGTGAAATGCGAGGCCAGGTCATCAGCATGAAGGGCTGTGACAGGAGTCTGTACTTTGGGACTGAGGAGGGAGTGAAAAGTGTCAAAGAGTTTTTTTGGATTGTTGGCAAGTGAGGAAATAAGGGTGGTGAAGTAGGTCTGTTTGGCGAGGTGAAGGGAATAGTTATAGGTCCTTAACATGAAGTTGTAGTGGATGAAGTTTTCTGGTGTGCGGGTTTTCCTCCATATGCGTTTGGCGCTCCTAGAGCATTGCTGGAGAAATCGAGTTTGTGATGTGAGCCAGGGCTGTTTTACTCTGTGTTTGGTCTTTCTGAGGGTGAGGGGTGCTACTTGGTCTAGCGTAGTCCTGAGTGTGTCATTGTAGTGCTTTACAGCCAGATCAGGACAGGAAAGTGAGGATATAGGGGACAGTGATGCGTGTAAAGAGTCTGAAAGTGTCTGAGAATCGATGGCCTGTAGGTTTCTGAATGCGTGATAGGTGGGAGTGTGCTGGGGTGGGCGAGGGTTTGTGAGCTTGAAGGAGAGGATGTTGTGGTCAGAGAGGGGAAGAGGTGAGTTGTCAAAGTCAGAGATTGAGCAGAGGCGGATAAAGACCAGGTCAAGGGTGTTACCATCTTCATGTGTCTCAGAGGATGAGAGCTGTGAGAGGCCAAGGGAGGTGGTGAGAGATAGAAGCTGGCATGCAGAAGGGGAGGAGGGGCTGTTCATGGGGATGTTAAAGTCTCCTAGGATGAGGGTTGGTAACTCTGAGGACATGAAGTGTGGCAGCCAGGCTGAAAAGTGGTCAAGGAACTGGGTGGGTGAGCCTGGTGGACGGTATATGACAGCTACTCTGAGGGAGAGGGGATGGAAGAGCCTGATGGTGTGGACCTCAAAGGATGGGAATGAGAGTGATGGAGCTGGGGGGATGACCTGGAAAGTGCATTGTGGGGACAGGAGTAAGCCGACTCCACCACCATGTCTGTTTCCAGGTCTTGGTGAATGGGAAAAGTGTAAACCACCATGAGAGATGGCAGCAGGGGAAGTAGTATCAGAATCCTGAATCCAGGTTTCAGTTAGGCCTAGTAAGGTAAGAGAGATTGAGAAAGAGGTTGTGGATGTAAGGAAGCTTGTTACATACAGACCGTGGATTCCATAGAGCACAATTAAAAGAGGGAAGCGAGGGTGTACAGGGAATGTTAATAATATTATCAGGGTTTCTATGGGAGGTGGGGGAGGGGGTAAAGTTAGCCTGGGGTGGGCCGGGATTAGGAGAGATATCACCTGAAAGAAGTAGGAGTAGAAGGAGAAAGGTCAGATGGTTTTTGGACTTGTGGCATGGCTTTTTTTGGAAGTCCCTGGAGCTTGATTGAATCAGATTATTAAGATAGGTGAAAAGAGCCTGGGAGCTGTACATAGGAGAGGGGAGGAGAGAGGGGCTGATGTGGATGAGTGGTGATGGAGGGGGGACAGGGCGGTGAAAGTGTACAGAAAAAGCACATAGGATGATAGAGAGTGAAATAATAGTCAAGGTTAAAACAGATGGTGTCAAACAGTAATTTACCTGCAGACTCCTGCCCTGGCTAACTGCCATTGAGGTAACTGCCCAGCACTTCGCAATGATGGCACTTAGCAAGAGATGGCATGCATGCACCCCTTAAGAAAGACACAAATATATAGGGCAGACTAGAGGGGTAAGTGAGTGGGATTATGGGAGCTCAGCTTGTTAAGGGAAATCAACAAATGCTGATCACACCAGGGGATGATTAAGGAATCAAAGGAAACAGGACATTTGACACCCACCCGGACTTCCAGTCTACACAGATTTACACCATCCACCATCAGATAACATTTACAAAGAGGAATATACAGTCATACATCAGTGAGTATTACATAGATTATGAAAATGACATAGCATACATCACAGGAAGCAGAGTTATATACCAGAACACATATTCAGCCAATGCAGTGGGGAACAGACAATTCACTTGACAGGAAGCAGAGACATCCGTATATTACATATATACTACACAGTCCTCTGTACAGGCGGAGAGCAGCGATCTCTAGTGGAGACATCAGTATATTACATATATACTAGTGATGAGCGAGTACTAAAAAGCTCGGGTGCTCGAGGCTCGGGCCGAGCATCCCAAGATACTCGTGTACTCGGCCCGAGCACCGAGCCCAATGTTATCCTATGGGAGACCCGAGTATTTTTATGAAATGACCCCCGGCAGCATGTAGAAACCCTAAAAATGTCACAAAAGTCTCAGAAGAGTGCTTAAATTATTATTATTATTATTATTATTTATTATTATAGCGCCATTTATTCCATGGCGCTTTACAAGTGAAAGAGGGTATACGTACAACAATCATTAACAGTACAAGACAGACTGGTATAGGAGGAGAGAGGACCCTGCCCGCGAGGGCTCACAGTCTACAGGAATGACATGGCAACAGCATGGGGAAGACCCCTTGAAGCATTTATCACTGAAAAGTCACAGCTGTGAACAATTTTGTCCGCGTTTTACGCCATTTTTACGGACTCACCAGAAAACCTTCCAAAATGACACCAAAATGAATTTTCATGGCGGAAATGTTAAGGGCACATACCCAATAGTGAGATAGAGCTGGTGTATGTTACTTTTTGAGATCAATACATGAAAGATTTTACGTAAAACATTGTGAGGCACTCCGATGTCCCTGAGAAGAGACGTACATGAAGGCCTCTTGAGTCTAATGTGCCCATTTTGAGGAAGTGAGTCTTTGTAGTATTTTCCTTTGCCAGGGCAGTCCAAAATTGTGAGGTTCACCAATGACCCTGCATACAGACGTGCATGAGGGCCTGTAAACCTGAAGTGCCCATTGTAAGGAAGTGGGTCTATTGTAGTATAGCCCTTAGGCAGGGCAGCCAAAAATTGGGAGGCTCCACGTTGTCCCTGGATAGAGACGTGCATGAGGGCCTGTAAACCTGAAGTGCCCATTGTCAGGAAGTGGGTCTATTGTAGTATAGCCCTTAGGCAGGGCAGCCAAAAATTGGGAGGCTCCACGTTGTCCCTGGATAGAGACGTGCATGATGGCCTGTAAACCTGAAGTGCCCATTGTAAGGAAGTGGGTCTATTGTAGTATAGCCCTTAGGCAGGGCAGCCAAAAATTGGGAGGCTCCACGTTGTCCCTGGATAGAGACGTGCATGATGGCCTGTAAACCTGAAGTGCCCATTGTAAGGAAGTGGGTCTATTGTAGTATAGCCCTTAGGCAGGGCAGCCAAAAATTGGGAGGCTCCACGTTGTCCCTGGATAGAGACGTGCATGATGGCCTGTAAACCTGAAGTGCCCATTGGAAGGAAGTGGGTCTATTGTAGTATAGCCCTTAGGCAGGGCAGCCAAAAATTGGGAGGCTCCACGTTGTCCCTGGATAGAGACGTGCATGATGGCCTGTAAACCTGAAGTGCCCATTGTAAGGAAGTGGGTCTATTGTAGTATAGCCCTTAGGCAGGGCAGCCAAAAATTGGGAAGCTCCACGTTGTCCCTGGATAGAGACCTGTTAGGTTCTTAGTGCGTCCGTGCTTGCATTTAAATCGCACGTGTGTGCCTGTCGGTGGCAGCGTACAGGTGCACGATTTGCACAAACTTGGATATAACGCCCAAGTCTAGTGAATACACGTCAGCACAGCATTGCAAAATGCGCAAGGGCATTGGCAAGGAACAAGGAAGTGGACGTGATGGTGGTGCAGGCAGAGACCGAGGTCGTGGGCAAGCTCTAATTTCGCCACAACAAAGGGCCACATCTAGTCGCTCGCACGTCCTGTCCCAAATTCTTGGGGACCGCAGCAGTACACCGCTCTTGAACCAAGACCAGTGTCAACAGGTTGTTAGTTGGATAGCGGATAATGCTTCCAGTCAGATTGGCACCACCACAAACACTCTGTCTTCCACACGGTCAAGTGTCAGTAGCCGTGATACTGCACCGCACATTTCAGAACCTGATCCTCCTTCCTACCACAAGGCTGAGTACACGTCCACGGACATTACTGATCCCACACTTGGACACTCGGAAGAGCTGTTCACGTTTCCATTCACACATTCTGGCCTCTCGCCAGCTCCTGTTGAAGTGGGCCATGACGAGATTGTATGTACAGATGGCCAAATATTTGAGCAGCCACGTTCTCACGAAGTTGGCAACGTGTCTCAACAAGGGGTGGACGATGATGAGACACAATTGTCAGGAAGTCAGGAGGAGGAGCAGGGTGCGGAAGAGGAAGACAACGTGGTGGATGATCCAGTAACTGACCCAACCTGGCAGGAGGATATGCAGAGCGAGGACAGCAGTGCACAGGGGGAGGGAGGCGTAGCATCCCAACAGGCAGTAAGAAGCAGGGTGGTGGCTCCAGGCAGACGTCAGGCAACCGTTCCCCGGAACAACAACACGACACAAGGTGCCTGTACAAATGTTAGGTCTTCCCGAGTCTGGCAGTTTTTTAAGTTGGCTCCAGATGATTCTAAAAAGGCCATTTGCAACACCTGCCGTGCCAGCATCAGCAGGGGTACCAAAACTAGCAGCCTGACCACCACCAGCATGATCAGGCACATGTCAGCCAAGCACCCGACTTTGTGGGAAGTACAACAGAGTCGAGGAGCAGTGCTTGCTGATGTCACTGCTACGTCTTCGCTTGTTGTGCATGCGAGCCAATCCCCTGTCCATGCTGCCCGCGAACAAGCCTCCTCCGGCCCTGCACCTGCCCACGCAGAAATAACACCATCATCAAGCACGTCCTTGTCCCAGCGCAGCGTTCAGTTATCCATTCAGCAAACCTTTGAACGCTGGCGCAAATACACTGCCAACGCCCCACATGCCACACTTCTAAATGCTAACATTTCGCGACTGCTTGCGCTGGAAATGTTGCCTTTTAGGCTGGTGGAGACAGAAGCATTCCGCGACCTGATGGCGGCAGCTGTCCCACGTTACTCGGTCCCCAGCCGCCACTATTTCTCCCGGTGTGCCGTCCCCGCATTGCATAACCACGTGTCACAAAACATCACACGTGCCCTGAACAACGCTGTTTCAGCCAAAGTCCACCTAACCACAGACACGTGGACAAGTGCTTGTGGGCAAGGCCGCTACATCTCGTTGACGGCACACTGGGTTAATATTGTGGAAGCTGGGACCCAGTCTGAGCGAGGGACGGAACACGTCCTTCCCACACCAAGTTTTGCAGGCCCTACCTCAGTCAGGGTTTCACCCACACTCTACAGCTCCGGAATGTCATGCTCCTCAGCCTCCTCCTCCTCCTGCGCATCCTCATCCACTTTACCCTCCACACCAGTCCCAAGCTGGAAGTGTCGCGGGCGGAGGAGGGGACGCTGCGCTCTCCCACTGCTCGGGTCCGGCTGCCGCTGCTCTACGGCTGCTGCTGCTCGGTGGCTCGAGCGATGGCCGGATCCCGGGGACTCGAGCGGCGCTCCTCGCCCGTGAGTGAAAAGGGGTGATTTGGGATTTGGGGATATTGTCCATGACGCCACCCACGGTTTTGGTGATTGTGTGGACACCACCGCTGCTCTGGACGGGGATCCTGGGAGCCTGTGACAGGGAGCAGCTTTGTTGTTATTTCTCCCCTCCGTGGGTAGGGGGGTTGGTTGTCCCGGGTCCCGGTGATGGGGTAGAGATGGATGACAGGCGGGTTGCGGGGCCTGATGAGGTGCAGGGTCGCAGGGGCAGCGCTGTGCCGCACGGCACGGAGGTACTCACTCAGCCCAATGATGATGACACAGTTCACGGTAAAACAAGTGGCTGGATGGACGGGTCCCTCGGACGGCTGCGGTTGTTCCTCCCTGCAGGTTAGTGATGACTGTCTCTCCCTGCAACTAAGTTCAGTGTTGGTAGTGATGGTTTCCCACCGGTAACCCGCTCCCCGACCTGGATATGGGCCGGAGGAGCCCCTTTTGCCCACAGGCGCTGGCCCTGGGAGACGGTTGCCCTTGGCAGTGGCGGTGTCTCCCCGTCACGGTTGGACGGTTGCCTTCCATCGGGACTTGGCTGTTTGGAAACCCGGAAGTCCCCTTCACTAACGGATTTGCCAAATTCACGGCGACACCAAGCCTTGCCGGGATCCGAAAGGCCCCTGCCAATGGTGCTGGCTTCTCTGTGTATACCGGTCCGGTACCGCCGAGTCACCACCCGTCCACGGTCCTCACGGCAGACTCCAATCGGCCTCCACTGCAGACGGTCACCACATCCTGCCATCCTTGCTGTCTTGTCCGGGCCACACACCCAGACCAACTTCAGGCTCTTTGCTGTCACTTTTCTCCTCTCTACTACTTTCCTCCTTCCACTTCCTTAGCTTAACTCTCACTGCCTGTGTTTTCCCTCCTCCAGGACTGTGAACTCCTTGGTGGGTGGAGACCAACCGCCTGGCTCCACCCCCTGGTGTGGACAACAGCCCCTGGGGAAGGCAACAAGGATTTTGTGTTTTGACTATGATGTGCCTGCAGGGAGTGTGGGGTGTGTAAGTGTTGTGCTCTGTGGCCCCTGGCTTGTCCAGGGCGACACAGAAGCACTGCAGCACTGCCTCGGCGAAGCAGCAACAGGCTGTGCTGAAGCTAATCTGCATAGGTGACAAACCCCACAATGCAGAAGAGGTGTGGACAGCTCTGAAACAGCAGGCAGATCACTGGCTCACACCTCTGAACCTAAAGCCAGGAAAGGTTGTGTGTGACAATGGCCGGAACCTGGTGGTGGCTTTGAGGCGAGGCCAGCTGACACATGGTCCATGCGTGGCCCATGTGCTCAACCTCGTGGTTCAGCGGTTTCTAAAGTCATACCCAGAGCTGTCTGATCTGCTGGTAAAAGTTCGCCGCCTGTCTGCACATTTTCGAAAGTCACCTACTGCTTCAGCCGGCCTTGCCGGCTTTCAGCGCCATTTGCATCTTCCGGCTCACAGACTGGTGTGTGATGTCCCCACGCGTTGGAATTCAACTCTGCACATGTTGGTCAGGATATGTGAGCAGAAGAGGGCAGTTGTTGAGTACCTGCATCACCTAAGCCGTAGGGAAATGGGTCAAACTCCACACATAACACCTGAGGAGTGGAGATGGATGTCCGACCTATGTACCATCCGCCAAAACTTTGAGGACTCCACCAAGATGGTGAGCGGCGATGACGACATTATTAGCGTCACCATACCGCTTCTCTGCCTTCTAAAATGGTCTCTGCTCAAAAAACAACCATGATGCATTGCAGGCGGAGCGCGATGAGTTTGAGCAAGAAACAGTAGTGGGTGTGGGTGATAACACACAGCCCAGCCTCGTCTCATCACAACGTGCAGTGGAGGACTATGACGAGGAGGAGGATGAAGACATGGAGCAACTCTCCGGCCAAATTGAGGATATGACATGCAGTCATATCCTCGGTTCAGCGTGGCTGGCCAGAGGACAGGGTAGATGATGAGGAGGAGGAGGACAGCATCTTCAGTCATCGTGTTGGTCAGGATACTGAAGTGATGGCTGTTAAGAGTCTGGCACACATGGCTGACTTTATGGTAAGCTGCCTGTCTCGTGACCCTCGCGTTAAGAACATCTTGGCCGACAATCATTACTGGTTGGTAACACTGTTAGACCCACGCTAAAAGGAGAACTTTATGTCTCTTATTCCCGAGGCGGAGAGGTCAGGCAAAATGCAGCAGTTCCAGAAGGCCATAGTCACGGAAGTAGGCAAAGCATTCCCCTCACAAAACGCTAGCGGCATAGGTCAGGAATCAGTGGACAACCAAGGCGTACAGTCAAGAGGGGCACAAGTCCAATCCGCCAGAGGTAGGGGAACAGTCTTTAAGATGTGGGACAGTTTTCTCAGCCCCTCACGTACCACAGCCCCTGAGGTGCGGGGTAGTGCCACAAGAAATCCTAAGTTTGCCCAGATGCTCAAGGAGTACCTTGCAGATCAAACAACTGTACTCCGACATTCCTCTGTGCCTTACAATTAATGGGTATCCAAGCTGGACACGTGGCATGAATTGGCTCTCTACGCCTTGGAAGTCCTGGCCTGCCCTGCCGCTAGCGTTTTGTCAGAGCGTGTTTTTAGTGCCGCAGGTGGAATCATTACAGATAAACGCACCCGCCTGTCAACTGTACATGCTGACAGGCTGACTCTGATCAAGATGAACAAGGGTTGGATTGGGCCAGACTTCACCACACCACCAGCAAATGACAGCGGAATTTAAAGTTTGTAACGGGAATTTGCCATGTACCTCCACTCACCCATGGGTACACACTTCTGGACTTTGGATAATCGCTGGACTGCTCCTCCTTCTCCTCATGCGCCATCATGATGACTGTTACAATAGTTAGGCCGTTGTTTCAGGTATACCCCCAGTGGTAAATTTTTTCTCCCATTCTTTCAGAATGGGCATTACAACGACAGGAGACCCGCTCCTTTGCAATGGGAACAATGTTTTGAGGCCCTCATGCACATCTCTATCCAGGGACAACGTGGAGCCTCCAAATTTTTGGCTGCCCTGTCTAAGGGCTATACTACAATAGACCCACTTCCTTACAATGGGCACTTCAGGTTTACAGGCCCTCATGCACGTCTCTATCCAGGGACAATATGGAGCCTGACGCTGCCACCGACTGCCACACACGTACGGTTTTTAAATGCAAGCACGGACGCACTAAGAACCTAACAGGTTTTTAGGAGCGACAATAAAGGTCCAGTCACACTAAGCAACTTACCAGCGATCCCAACAACGATAGGGATCGCTGGTAAGTTGCTAGGAGGTTGCTGGTGAGATGTCACACTGCAACGCTCCAGCGATCCCACCAGCAACCTGACCTGGCAGGGATTGCTGGAGCGTGGCTACACAAGTTGCTGGTGAGCTCACCAGCAACCAGTGACAAGCCCCCAGCGCCGCGTGGAAGCTGCTGCGCTTGGTAACTAAGGTAAATATCGGGTAACCAACCCGATATTTACCTTGGTTACCAGCGCACGCAGCTACACGTGCAGAGAGCAGGGAGCAGCGCACACTGAGCGCTGGCTCCCTGCTCTCCTAGTTACAGCACACATCGGGTTAATTACACGATGTGTGCTGCAGCTAAATGTGCACAGAGCAGGGAGCAGCGCACAATGCTTAGCGCTGGCTCCTTGCTCTCCTAGCTACAGCACACATGGGGTTAATTTCCCGATGTTTGCTGTAGCTACATGTGCAGAGAGCAGGGAGCAGCGCACACTGAGCGCTGGCTCCTTGCTCTCCTAGTTACAGCACACATGGGGTTAATTTCCCGATGTGTGCTGCAGCTAAATGTGCACAGAGCAGGGAGCAGCGCACACTGCTTAGCGCTGGCTCCTTGCTCTCCTAGTTACAGCACACATGGGGTTAATTTCCCGATGTGTGCTGCAGCTAAATGTGCACAGAGCAGGGAGCAGCGCACAATGCTTAGCGCTGGCTCCTTGCTCTCCTAGTTACAGCACACATGGGGTTAATTACCCGATGTGTCCTGCAGCTACATGTGCACAGAGCAGGAGCCGGCACTGACAGTGAGAGCGGTGGAGGCTGGTATCAAAGGTAAATATCGGGTAACCAAGGACAGGGCTTCTTGGTTACCCGATGTTTACATTGGTTACCAGCCTCCGCAGAAGCCGGCTCCTGCTGCCTGCACATTTAGTTGTTGCTGTCTCGCTGTCACACACAGCGATCTGTGCTTCACAGCGGGACAGCAACAACTAAAAAATGGCCCAGGACATTCAGCAACAACCAACGACCTCACAGCAGGGGCCAGGTTGTTGCTGGATGTCACACACAGCAACATCGCTAGCAACGTCACAAAAGTTGTTCGTTAGCAGCGATGTTGCTAGCGATGTTGCTTAGTGTGACGGGGCCTTTACTGAGAAGTCTGACACTATCTGGACTGGTTTAGACTGTGTACACCAGCCCCAGATATGATGATGAAGGCTGGTATACGGTCACCACTAGGAATGGCTATATACCCTGCCTGCCTGCCTGTATACAGCTACAATAGTCCTGAGAAGGACTCTTCTCGTCACTAGCCTGTATTCAGACCTGGCTATACCCTGCCTGTATATAGCAACAATAGTCCTGAGAAGGACTCTGCTACTGTACTCCGACCTGGCTATACCCTGCCAGCCTGTATACAACTACAATAGTCCTGAGAAGGACTCTGCTCCTGTACTCTGACCTGGCTATACCCTGCCTGCCTGTATACAACTACAATAGTCCTGAGAAGGACTTCTGGTCACACTGTTTGCAGCCCTGCTCCGGAACTAACTATAAAGGGCCGCAAACCTTTCCCTGAAGCAGCGACACTCTCCCTGCACTGACTGTCTGGATGGCTGTGAGCAGAGCACAGCGCGCCGGCCGGTATAAAGGCTCGGTCACGCTGTGCAGGCCGGCCAATCACTGCAATTCCACAACTAACAGGGCTGTGGCATTGCAGTGGTCTGCCAGCCAATCCCTGCATGAGGGCTGGCTCTCAAAAGAGCGCCAACATGCTGGGATGAAGACCACGAGTACAGCACGAGTATCGCGAGATTACTAGGTCCCCGCCGAGTAGCCCGAGTACAGCGATACTCGTGCGAGTACCGAGTAGTTACAAGCATACTCGCTCATCACTACTCAGGATGCCTCTCTACTTCCCCAATCAGCCTCTCTGTATCCATCCACACGTGTGTCCTACAGCTCTGGATGCCTCTCTACTTCCCCAATCAGCTCTCTGTATCCATCCACACGTGTGTCCCACAGCTCAGGATGCCTCTCTACTTCTCCAATCAGCCTCTCTGTATCCATCCACACGTGTGTCCCACAGCTCAGGATGCCTCTCTACTTCCCCAATCAGCCTCTCTGTATCCATCCACACGTGTGTCCCACAGCTCAGGATGCCTCTCTACTTCCCCAATCAGCCTCTCTGTATCCATCCACACGTGTGTCCCACAGCTCAGGATGCCTCTCTACTTCTCCAATCAGCCTCTCTGTATCCATCCACACGTGTGTCCCACAGCTCAGGATGCCTCTCCACTTCCCCAATCAGCTCTCTGTATCCATCCACACGTGTGTCCCACAGCTCAGGATGCCTCTCCACTTCCCCAATCAGCTCTCTGTATCCATCCACACGTGTGTCCCACAGCTCAGGATGCCTCTCCACTTCTCCAATCTGCCTCTCTGTATCCATCCACACGTGTGTCCCACAGCTCCGGATGCCTCTCTACTTCCCCAATCAGCCTCTCTGTATCCATCCACACGTGTGTCCCAGAGCTCAGGATGCCTCTCCACTTCCCCAATCACCTCTCTGTATCCATCCACATGTGTGTCCAACAGCTCTGGATGCCTCTCTACTTCCCCAATCTGCCTCTCTGTATCCATCCACACGTGTGTCCCACAGCTCAGGATGCCTCTCCACTTCCCCAATCACCTCTCTGTATCCATCCACACGTGTGTCCCACAGCTCAGGATGCCTCTCTACTTCCCCAATCAGCCTCTCTGTATCCATCCACACGTGTGTCCCACAGCTCAGGATGCCTCTCTACTTCTCCAATCATCCTCTCTGTATCCATCCACACGTGTGTCCCACAGCTCAGGATGCCTCTCTACTTCTCCAATCACCTCTCTGTATCCATCCACACGTGTGTCCCACAGCTCAGGATGCCTCTCCACTTCCCCAATCACCTCTCTGTATCCATCCACACGTGTGTCCCACAGCTCAGGATGCCTCTCTACTTCTCCAATCAGCCTCTCTGTATCCATCCACACGTGTGTCCCACAGCTCAGGATGCCTCTCCACTTCCCCAATCACCTCTCTGTATCCATCCACACATGTGTCCCACAGCTCAGGATGCCTCTCCACTTCCCCAATCATCCTCTCTGTATCCATCCACACGTGTGTCCCACAGCTCAGGATGCCCCTCCACTTCCCCAATCACCTCTCTGTATCCATCCACACGTGTGTCCCACAGCTCCGGATGCCTCTCCACTTCCCCAATCAGCCTCTCTGTATCCATCCACACGTGTGTCCCACAGCTCTGGATGCCTCTCCACTTCTCCAATCAGCCTCTCTGTATCCATCATCACGTGTGTCCCACAGCTCAGGATGCCTCTCTACTTCTCCAATCACCTCTCTGTATCCATCCACACGTGTGTCCCACAGCTCAGGATGCCTCTCTACTTCCCCAATCAGCCTCTCTGTATCCATCCACACGTGTGTCCCACAGCTCAGGATGCCCCTCCACTTCCCCAATCACCTCTCTGTATCCATCCACACGTGTGTCCCACAGCTCAGGATGCCTCTCCACTTCCCCAATCACCTCTCTGTATCCATCCACACGTGTGTCCAACAGCTCTGGATGCCTCTCTACTTCCCCAATCTGCCTCTCTGTATCCATCCACACGTGTGTCCCACAGCTCAGGATGCCTCTCTACTTCCCCAATCAGCCTCTCTGTATCCATCCACACGTGTGTCCCACAGCTCAGGATGCCTCTCCACTTCCCCAATCACCTCTCTGTATCCATCCACACGTGTGTCCCACAGCTCTGGATGCCTCTCTACTTCCCCAATCTGCCTCTCTGTATCCATCCACATGTGTGTCCCACAGCTCCGGATGCCTCTCCACTTCCCCAATCAGCCTCTCTGTATCCATCCACACGTGTGTCCACAGCTCAGGATGCCTCTCTACTTCCCCAATCTGCCTCTCTGTATCCATCCACACGTGTGTCCCACAGCTCAGGATGCCTCTCTACTTCCCCAATCACCTCTCTGTATCCATCCACACGTGTGTCCGACAGCTCAGGATGCCTCTCTACTGCCCCAATCAGCCTCTCTGTATCCATCCACACGTGTGTCCCACAGCTCAGGATGCCTCTCTACTGCCCCAATCAGCCTCTCTGTATCCATCCACACGTGTGTCCCACAGCTCTGGATACCTCTATAGTGCCCCAATCAGCCTCTCTGTATCCATCCACACGTGTGTCCCACAGCTCAGGATGCCTCTCCACTTCCCCAATCAGCCTCTCTGTATCCATCCACACGTGTGTCCCACAGCTCAGGATGCCTCTCCACTTCCCCAATCACCTCTCTGTATCCATCCACACGTGTGTCCCACAGCTCAGGATGCCTCTCTACTGCCCCAATCAGCCTCTCTGTATCCATCCACACGTGTGTCCCATAGCTCAGGATGCCTCTCTACTTCCCCAATCAGCCTCTCTGTATCCATCCACACGTGTGTCCCACAGCTCAGGATGCCTCTCTACTTCTCCAATCAGCCTCTCTGTATCCATCCACACGTGTGTCCTACAGCTCTGGATGCCTCTCTACTTCCCCAATCACCTCTCTGTATCCATCCACACGTGTGTCCCACAGCTCAGGATGCCTCTCTACTTCCCCAATCAGCCTCTCTGTATTCATCCACACGTGTGTCCCACAGCTCAGGATGCCTCTCTACTTCCCCAATCAGCCTCTCTGTATCCATCCACATGTGTGTCCCACAGCTCAGGATGCCTCTCTACTTCCCCAATCAGCCTCTCTGTATCCATCCACACGTGTGTCCCACAGCTCAGGATGCCTCTCTACTTCCCCAATCAGCCTCTCTATATCCATCCACACGTGTGTCCCACAGCTCAGGATGCCTCTCTACTTCCCCAATCAGCCTCTCTGTATCCATCCACATGTGTGTCCCACAGCTCAGGATGCCTCTCTACTTCCCCAATCAGCCTCTCTGTATTCATCCACATGTGTGTCCCACAGCTCAGGATGCCTCTCTACTTCCCCAATCAGCCTCTCTGTATCCATCCACACGTGTGTCCCACAGCTCAGGATGCCTCTCCACTTCCCCAATCTGCCTCTCTGTATCCATCCACACGTGCGTCCCACAGCTCAGGATGCCTCTCTACTTCCCCAATCAGCCTCTCTGTATCCATCCACACGTGTGTCCCACAGCTCAGGATGCCTCTCCACTTCCCCAATCTGCCTCTCTGTATCCATCCACACGTGTGTCCCACAGCTCAGGATGCCTCTCTACTTCCCCAATCAGCCTCTCTGTATCCATCATCACGTGTGTCCCACAGCTCAGGATGCCTCTCTATTGCCCCAATCACCTCTCTGTATCCATCCACACGTGTGTCCCACAGCTCAGGATGCCTCTCCACTTCCCCATTCAGCCTCTCTGTATCCATCCACACGTGTGTCCCACAGCTCAGGATGCCTCTCTACTTCCCCAATCAGCCTCTCTGTATCCATCATCACGTGTGTCCCACAGCTCAGGATGCCTCTCCACTTCCCCAATCACCTCTCTGTATCCATCCACACGTGTGTCCCACAGCTCAGGATGCCTCTCTACTTCCCCATTCAGCCTCTCTGTATCCATCCACACGTGTGTCCCACAGCTCAGGATGCCTCTCCACTTCCCCAATCAGCCTCTCTGTATCCATCCACACGTGTGTCCCACAGCTCAGGATGCCTCTCTACTTCCCCAATCAGCCTCTCTGTATCCATCCACACGTGTGTCCCACAGCTCAGGATGCCTCTCTACTTCCCCAATCAGCCTCTCTGTATCCATCCACATGTGTGTCCCACAGCTCTGGATACCTCTCTACTGCCCCAATCAGCCTCTCTGTATCCATCCACACGTGTGTCCCACAGCTCTGGATACCTCTCTATTGCCCCAATCAGCCTCTCTGTATCCATCCACACGTGTGTCCCACAGCTCAGGATGCCTCTCCACTTCCCCAATCAGCCTCTCTGTATCCATCCACACGTGTGTCCCACAGCTCAGGATGCCTCTCTACTTCCCCAATCAGCCTCTCTGTATCCATCATCACGTGTGTCCCACAGCTCAGGATGCCTCTCTACTTCCCCAATCAGCCTCTCTGTATCCATCCACACGTGTGTCCACAGCTCAGGATGCCTCTCTACTTCCCCAATCAGCCTCTCTGTATCCATCCACACGTGTGTCCCACAGCTCAGGATGCCTCTCTACTTCCCCAATCAGCCTCTCTGTATCCATCCACACGTGTGTCCACAGCTCAGGATGCCTCTCTACTTCCCCAATCAGCCTCTCTGTATCCATCCACACGTGTGTCCCACAGCTCAGGATGCCTCTCTACTTCCCCAATCTGCCTCTCTGTATCCATCCACACGTGTGTCCCACAGCTCAGGATGCCTCTCTACTTCCCCAATCAGCCTCTCTGTATCCATCCACACGTGTGTCCCACAGCTCTGGATACCTCTCTACTGCACCAATAAGCCTCTCTGTATCCATCCACACGTGTGTCCCACAGCTCAGGATGCCTCTCTACTGCCCCAATCAGCCTCTCTGTATCCATCCACACATGTGTCCCACTGCTCAGGATGCCTCTCTACTTCCCCAATCAGCCTCTCTGTATCCATCCACACGTGTGTCCCACAGCTCAGGATGCCTCTCTACTTCTCCAATCAGCCTCTCTGTATCCATCCACACGTGTGTCCCACAGCTCAGGATGCCTCTCTACTTCTCCAATCAGCCTCTCTGTATCCATCCACACGTGTGTCCCACAGCTCTGGATGCCTCTCCACTTCCCCAATCAGCCTCTCTGTATCCATCCACACGTGTGTCCCACAGCTCAGGATGCCTCTCTACTTCCCCAATCAGCCTCTCTGTATCCATCCACACCTGTGTCCCACAGCTCAGGATGCCTCTCTACTTCCCCAATCAGCCTCTCTGTATCCATCCACACATGTGTCCCACAGCTCTGGATGCCTCTCTACTTCCCCAATCAGCCTCTCTGTATCCATCCACACGTGTGTCCCACAGCTCAGGATGCCTCTCTACTGCCCCAATCAGCCTCTCTGTATCCATCCACACGTGTGTCCCACAGCTCAGGATGCCTCTCTATTTCTCCAATCTGCCTCTCTGTATTCATCCACACGTGTGTCCCACAGCTCAGGATGCCTCTCTACTTCTCCAATCAGCCTCTCTGTATTCATCCACACGTGTGTCCCACAGCTCAGGATGCCTCTCTACTGCCCCAATCAGCCTCTCTGTATCCATCCACACGTGTGTCCCACAGCTCAGGATGCCTCTCTACTTCCCCAATCTGACTCTCTGTATCCATCCACACGTGTGTCCCAAAGCTCCGGATGCCTCTCTACTTCCCCAATCAGCCTCTCTGTATCCATCCACACGTGTGTCCCACAGCTCAGGATGCCTCTCTACTTCTCCAATCAGCCCCTCTGTATCTATCCACACGTGTGTCCCACAGCTCAGGATGCCTTTCTACTTCCGCAATCAGCCTCTCTGTATCCATCCACACGTGTGTCCCACAGCTCTGGATGCCTCTCTACTTCCCCAATCACCTCTCTGTATCCATCCACACGTGTGTCCCACAGCTCCGGATGCCTCTCTACTGCCCCAATCAGCCTCTCTGTATCCATCCACACGTGTGTCCCACAGCTCAGGATGCCTCTCTACTTCCCCAATCAGCCTCTCTGTATCCATCCACATGTGTGTCCCACAGCTCAGGATGCCTCTCTACTTCCCCAATCAGCCTCTCTGTATCCATCCACACGTGTGTCCCACAGCTCAGGATGCCTCTCTACTTCCCCAATCAGCCTCTCTGTATTCATCCACACGTGTGTCCCACAGCTCAGGATGCCTCTCTACTTCCCCAATCTGCCTCTCTGTATCCATCCACACGTGTGTCCCACAGCTCAGGATGCCTCTCTACTTCCCCAATCAGCCTCTCTGTATCCATCCACACGTGTGTCCCACAGCTCAGGATGCCTCTCTACTTCCCCAATCAGCCTCTCTGTATCCATCATCACGTGTGTCCCACAGCTCAGGATGCCTCTCTACTTCCCAATCAGCCTCTCTGTATCCATCCACACGTGTGTCCCACAGCTCAGGATGCCTCTCTACTTCCCCAATCACCTCTCTATATCCATCCACACATGTGTCCCACAGCTCAGGATGCCTCTCTACTGCCCCAATCAGCCTCTCTGTATCCATCCACACGTGTGTCCCACAGCTCAGGATGCCTCTACACTTCCCCAATCAGCCTCTCTGTATCCATCCACACGTGTGTCCCACAGCTCAGGATGCCTCTACACTTCCCCAATCAGCCTCTCTGTATCCATCCACACGTGTGTCCCACAGCTCAGGATGCCTCTCTACTTCCCCAATCAGCCTCTCTGTATCCATCCACACGTGTATCCCACAGCTCAGGATGCCTCTCTACTTCCCCAATCAGCCTCTCTGTATCCATCCACACGTGTGTCCCACAGCTTAGGATGCCTCTACACTTCCCCAATCAGCCTCTCTGTATCCATCCACACGTGTGTCCCACAGCTCAGGATGCCTCTCTACTTCCCCAATCTGCCTCTCTGTATCCATCCACACGTGTGTCCCACAGCTCAGGATGCCTCTCCACTTCCCCAATCACCTCTCTGTATCCATCCACACGTGTGTCCCACAGCTCAGGATGCCTCTCCACTTCCCCAATCACCTCTCTGTATCCATCCACACGTGTGTCCAACAGCTCTGGATGCCTCTCTACTTCCCCAATCTGCCTCTCTGTATCCATCCACACGTGTGTCCCACAGCTCAGGATGCCTCTCCACTTCCCCAATCAGCCTCTCTGTATCCATCCACACGTGTGTCCCACAGCTCAGGATGCCTCTCCACTTCCCCAATCTGCCTCTCTGTATCCATCCACACGTGTGTCCCACAGCTCAGAATGCCTCTCTACTTCCCCAATCACCTCTCTGTATCCATCCACACGTGTGTCCCACAGCTCAGGATGCCTCTCTACTTCCCCAATCACCTCTCTGTGTCCATCCACACGTGTGTCCCACAGGTCAGGATGCCTCTCCACTTCCCCAATCAGCCTCTCTGTATCTATCCACACGTGTGTCCCACAGCTCTGGATACCTCTCTACTGCCCCAATCAGCCTCTCTGTATCCATCCACACGTGTGTCCCACAGCTCAGGATGCCTCTCTACTGCCCCAATCAGCCTCTCTGTATCCATCATCACGTGTGTCCCACAGCTCAGGATGTCTCTCTACTTCCCCTATCAGCCTCTCTGTATCCATCCACACGTGTGTCCCACAGCTCAGGATGCCTCTCTACTTCCCCACTCAGCCTCTCTGTATCCATCCACACGTGTGTCCCACAGCTCAGGATGCCTCTCTACTTCCCCAATCAGCCTCTCTGTATCCATCCACACGTGTGTCCCACAGCTCAGGATGCCTCTCTACTTCCCCAATCAGCCCCTCTGTATCCATCCACACGTGTGTCCCACAGCTCAGGATGCCTCTCTACTTCCCCAATCTGCCTCTCTGTATCCATCCACACGTGTGTCCCACAGCTCAGGATGCCTCTCTACTTCCCCAATCAGCCTCTCTGTATCCATCCACACGTGTGTCCCACAGCTCAGGATGCCTCTCCACTTCCCCAATCAGCCTCTCTGTATCCATCCACACGTGTGTCCCACAGCTCAGGATGCCTCTCTACTTCCCCAATCAGCCTCTCTGTATCCATCCATACGTGTGTCCCACAGCTCAGGATGCCTCTCTACTTCCCCAATCAGCCTCTCTGTATCCATCCACACGTGTGTCCTACAGCTCAGGATGCCTCTCTACTTCCCCAATCAGCCTCTCTGTCTCCATCCACACGTGTGTCCCACAGCTCAGGATGCCTCTCCACTTCCCCAATCTGCCTCTCTGTATCCATCCACACGTGTGTCCCACAGCTCAGGATGCCTCTCTACTTCCCCAATCAGCCTCTCTGTATCCATCCACACGTGTGTCCCACAGCTCAGGATGCCTCTCTACTTCCCCAATCAGCCTCTCTGTATCCATCCACACGTGTGTCCCACAGCTCAGGATGCCTCTCTACTTCCCCAATCAGCCTCTCTGTATCCATCCACACATGTGTCCCACAGCTCAGGATGCCTCTCTACTGCCCCAATCAGCCTCTCTGTATCCATCCACACGTGTATACCACAGCTCAGGATGCCTCTCCACTTCCCCAATCAGCCTCTCTGTATCCATCCACACGTGTGTCCCACAGCTCAGGATGCCTCTCTACTTCCCCAATCAGCCTCTCTGTATCCATCCACACGTGTGTCCCACAGCTCAGGATGCCTCTCTACTTCCCCAATCAGCCCCTCTGTATCCATCCACACGTGTGTCCCACAGCTCAGGATGCCTCTCTACTTCCCCAATCTGCCTCTCTGTATCCATCCACACGTGTGTCCCACAGCTCAGGATGCCTCTCTACTTCCCCAATCAGCCTCTCTGTATCCATCCACACGTGTGTCCCACAGCTCAGGATGCCTCTCTACTTCCCCAATCAGCCTCTCTGTATCCATCCACACGTGTGTACCACAGCTTTGGATGCCTCTCCACTTCCCCAATCAGCCTCTCTGTATCCATCCACACGTGTGTCCCACAGCTCAGGATGCCTCTCCACTTCCCCAATCTGCCTCTCTGTATCCATCCACACGTGTGTCCCACAGCTCAGGATGCCTCTCTACTTCCCCAATCAGCCTCTCTGTATCCATCCACACGTGTGCCCCACAGCTCAGGATGCCTCTCTACTTCCCCAATCAGCCTCTCTGTATCCATCCACACGTGTGTCCCACAGCTCAGGATGCCTCTCCACTTCCCCAATCAGCCTCTCTGTATCCATCCACACGTGTGTCCCACAGCTCAGGATGCCTCTCTACTTCCCCAATCAGCCTCTCTGTATCCATCCACACGTGTGTCCCACAGCTCAGGATGCCTCTCTACTTCCCCAATCAGCCTCTCTGTATCCATCCACACGTGTGTCCCACAGCTCAGGATGCCTCTCCACTTCCCCAATCAGCCTCTCTGTATCCATCCACACGTGTGTCCCACAGCTCAGGATGCCTCTCTACTTCCCCAATCAGCCTCTCTGTATCCATCCACACGTGTGTCCCACAGCTCAGGATGCCTCTCTACTTCCCCAATCAGCCTCTCTGTATCCATCCACACGTGTGTACCACAGCTTTGGATGCCTCTCCACTTCCCCAATCAGCCTCTCTGTATCCATCCACACGTGTGTCCCACAGCTCAGGATGCCTCTCTACTTCCCCAATCAGCCTCTCTGTATCCATCCACACGTGTGTCCCACAGCTCAGGATGCCTCTCCACTTCCCCAATCAGCCTCTCTGTATCCATCCACACGTGTGTCCCACAGCTCAGGATGCCTCTCCACTTCTCCAATCAGCCTCTCTGTATCCATCCACACGTGTATCCCACAGCTCTGGATGCCTCTCCACTTCCCCAATCAGCCTCTCTGTATCCATCCACACGTGGGACCCACAGCTCAGGATGCCTCTCTACTTCCCCAATCAGCCCCTCTGTATCCATCCACACGTGTGTCCCACAGCTCAGGATGCCTCTCTACTTCCCCAATCAGCCTCTCTGTATCCATCCACACGTGTGTCCCACAGCTCAGGATGCCTCTCCACTTCCCCAATCAGCCTCTCTGTATCCATCCACACGTGTGTCCCACAGCTCAGGATGCCTCTCTTCTTCCCCAATCAGCCTCTCTGTATCCATCCACACGTGTGTCCCACAGCTCAGGATGCCTCTCTACTTCCCCAATCAGCCTCTCTGTATCCATCCACACGTGTATACCACAGCTCAGGATGCCTCTCTACTTCCCCAATCAGCCTCTCTGTATCCATCCACACGTGTGTCCCACAGCTCAGGATGCCTCTCCACTTCCCCAATCAGCCTCTCTGTATCCATCCACACGTGTGTCCCACAGCTCAGGATGCATCTCTACTTCCCCAATCTGCCTCTCTGTATCCATCCACACGTGTGTCCCACAGCTCAGGATGCCTCTCCACTTCCCCAATCTGCCTCTCTGTATCCATCCACACGTGTGTCCCACAGCTCAGGATGCCTCTCCACTTCTCCAATCAGCCTCTCTGTATCCATCCACACGTGTGTCCCACAGCTCAGGATGCCTCTCTACTTCCCCAATCAGCCTCTCTGTATCCATCCACACGTGTATACCACAGCTCAGGATGCCTCTCCACTTCCCCAATCAGCCTCTCTGTATCCATCCACACGTGTGTCCCACAGCTCAGGATGCCTCTCCACTTCCCCAATCAGCCTCTCTGTATCCATCCACACGTGTGTCCCACAGCTCAGGATGCCTCTCTACTTCCCCAATCAGCCCCTCTGTATCCATCCACACCTTGTCCCACAGCTCAGGATGCCTCTCCACTTCCCCAATCAGCCTCTCTGTATCCATCCACACGTGTGTCCCACAGCTCAGGATGCCTCTCCACTTCCCCAATCTGCCTCTCTGTATCCATCCACACGTGTGTCCCACAGCTCAGGATGCCTCTCTACTTCCCCAATCAGCCCCTCTGTATCCATCCACACGTGTGTCCCACAGCTCAGGATGCCTCTCTACTTCTCCAATCAGCCTATCTGTATCCATCCACACGTGTGTCCCACAGCTCAGGATGCCTCTCCACTTCCCCAATCTGCCTCTCTGTATCCATCCACACGTGTGTCCCACAGCTCAGGATGCCTCTCTACTTCCCCAATCAGCCTCTCTGTATCCATCCACACGTGTGTCCCACAGCTCAGGATGCCTCTCTACTTCCCCAATCAGCCTCTCTGTATCCATCCACACGTGTGTCCCACAGCTCTGGATGCCTCTCCACTTCCCCAATCAGCCTCTCTGTATCGATCCACACGTGTGTCCCACAGCTCAGGATGCCTCTCTACTTCCCCAATCAGCCTCTCTGTATCCATCCACACGTGTGTCCCACAGCTCAGGATGCCTCTCTACTTCTCCAATCAGCCTCTCTGTATCCATCCACACGTGTGTCCCACAGCTCAGAATGCCTCTCTACTTCCCCAATCAGCCTCTCTGTATCCATCCACACGTGTGTCCCACAGCTCAGGATGCCTCTCTACTTCCCCAATCAGCCTCTCTGTATCCATCCACACGTGTGTCCCACAGCTCAGGATGCCTCTCTACTTCTCCAGTCAGCCTCTCTGTATCCATCCACACGTGTGTCCCACAGCTCATAATGCCTCTCTACTTCTCCAATCAGCCTCTCTGTATCCATCCACACGTGTGTCCCACAGCTCAGGATGCCTCTCCACTTCCCCAGCCTCTCTGTATCCATCCACACGTGTGTCCCACAGCTCAGGATGCCTCTCTACTTCCCCAATCAGCCTCTCTGTATCCATCCACACGTGTGACCCACAGCTCAGGATGCCTCTCCACTTCCCCAATCACCCCTCTGTATCCATCCACACGTGTGTCCCACAGCTCTGGATGCCTCTCTACTTCTCCAATCAGCCTCTCTGTATCCATCCACACGTGTGTCCCACAGCTCAGGATGCCTCTCTACTTCTCCAATCAGCCTCTCTGTATCCATCATCACGTGTGTCCCACAGCTCAGGATGCCTCTCCACTTCTCCAATCAGCCTCTCTGTATCCATCCACACATGTGTCCCACAGCTCATAATGCCTCTCTACTTCTCCAATCAGCCTCTCTGTATCCATCCACACGTGTGTCCCACAGCTCCGGATACCTCTCTTCTTCCCCAATCTGCCTCTCTGTATCCATCCACACGTGTGTCCCACAGCTCTGGATGCCTCTCTACTTCCCCAATCAGCCTCTCTGTATCCATCCACACGTGTGTCCCACAGCTCAGGATGCCTCTCTACTTCCCCAATCAGCCTCTCTGTATCCATCCACACGTGTGTCCCACAGCTCAGGATGCCTCTCCACTTCTCCAATCAGCCTCTCTGTATCCATCCACATGTGTATCCCACAGCTCTGGATGCCTCTCCACTTCCCCAATCAGCCTCTCTGTATCCATCCACACGTGTGTGTGGCGCCCCTGAGGCTTCCGTCGCCACAGGTCATTGCACCCCATCAGCGGTGTGATGCCCCATTCTGGGAGAGGAAGAGAGTGAACTCCGGTCCCCTGGTAAATCCACACTACACCCATTGCTAGGGACACACAGGACCAGGGAAAGTGGCAGGCAACCCTCCCATGCTGCATGCTGAGAGGGGCTGTAAGACCCATCCCTGCTCCCATAGGGTGGTAGCTTAGCAACTGGGGAGGTGGGAGGAGACCAGAGAGCAGATAGAGAAAGGAAGGTCAAGTTAGTTTCAGTTTACCTCAGGGAGTGAGAGAAGCAGCATGTAGTTGGAGGAGAAGAACGGGAGAAAGGAGGGAGGAGGAGGCCTGCTGAGGCAGGCAAGGAGGAGAAAGAAGAGAAGGAAAGAAAGGGTCGCAGGGCCGCGGGTAGTCCTGTAGGTACCACGAGCTGTCCTTGTTGGGTACCGAAGCCGAGGGCCCAGAGGCGCTACGAGTAGCTGCAGGCTGCGGTGGCCTGGTCCACAGTGACATCGGTGGAGTGATTAGCTGCGACAGGGGACGGTCCCTAGAGACTGGAGGAGTGAAAAGACAATCTCCAAACAGTAAAAACCGAGGCCCAGGGAATTGCAAGCTCCCAGGGCCAGAACCCAGAGCAGCCCTTCAGAAAAGGGGTAATCAGCCGACAGGTGACCCCCCAGCCTGGAGGCTGTAATGGAGGCCAAGCCAAGTCCATCTTAACAAAGGCAAGGCTAGTGAAGACAGCAGAGAAAGAGACACTAAGAGAGAGGGTACCGGATTTCACACTCTGAATCACCCAGAAGACGGAGGTCCCTGACAGTGGTCTCAGCAGTCCAAGGGTTCTGCTGCCCTGACAAGAACTGTGAGTAAAAGAACTTGAACTGCACCTCTGAAGTTGCCTCAGTTATTTCATCTGCATAGACATTTACAAGCACCAATTGTGCCCCGGGCATTGCTCCACCTGTGGGGAGCAGTACTACCATTGCTGCCATAATATCATCCCGGAGGCCTCACACAGCAGCGGCGGCTTATTAGCCGCATACCACAGGTGGCGTCACGAACACAAACTTTAACTTAAGCCACTTATTCTACTGACACCCACCAGGGCCACGGAGCCGGGCCCAGCCACCACTGACTACCACTGGACTAGTCCGGCCTGGCACCGAGTGTCCCATAGCCCTGGGGTGGGCGAGTCAACTTTTGGCGTCACGAACAGGATTTCGTGCCCGGTCACACCGGGTACTGTGCGCCTGAAGAACTGTGTAAAAGACTGTGTACTTTACTGAGAAACCACCGCCATTAGCGCTGCTGAGAGCGGGAAGAAGGGGGGCGTGCAAGAAGAAAGGGCGCGAAGAGAAGCCCCGCCCCCTTGTCCAAGAAAAGCGCGCGAAGCGGTGCCCGCCATAGAAAGCGGAAGAAGAAGCTAAAAGGATGGACGCCGAGCAACGAGCGGCCAGAGGAGGAGTGGCCGAGCCGGGACACGCACCTCAGAACCGGGTTGTGTCCTGCGTCCTGGAGAGCGGAGAAGATCCAGCCGCCGCTGCAGAGCCGGGTAAAAAGAGTGACACCCCCAGCCGGCGGAGCCCGGATTGCCCGGTGGGGTTCCTGCCCGGCCCTCCTGCAGGCGCGCGTGCCACGACCGCAGCTCCGATACCAGCACCCTGCAGCAAGACAGCGACCACCAGAACACCGGAGATGCAACTGAGGGGTGAGTCATTTAATGCCCCTGCCGGTGCGAGAGCCCCAACCCCCGCTGCCATGCCCGCGGTCCCTGGAGAGACGCCCGACACGGCGACGCCGATCCGGGCCGCAGCTACGCCAGGTGCGGCCCGCCAAGATCTCACCGCAGCAGCGACTCCAACCCAGGCCGCCGCCATGCCAGGCGCGGCCCGCCAAGACAAGGAGGCAGCCCCAGAAGAGCCAGAGTGGCGCCGTATGGCTGGTAACCCTATGCAAGCCAGCAGCACTACCTCAGAGCAGGCCCAGGCCGCAGCATCTTGCAGCGGGCCTGCAACAGCCACGCAGGAGACACAGACCCGGATCTCCATGGCTTGTTTGATGCAAGGTGCACGGCCAAAGAAGGACCCCCGCAATGAAGAGTAAAGATGAAGAGATGCTGAACTGTATATAGCCCCTGTTTGCCCTTGATTCTTTTTGAAGACGTCACCCCCCCATGTTATGTGCTACCGGGCCACTGAACTGGAATGTGGGCCCCGGTGAATGTTTAGGTGTTTTATCATACCAGGCCACTGGACTTAGTGGCTGGTGTGTGGTGTATGTGTTTTATGTCCTACCAGGCCATTGGACTTAATGGCTGGTATGTTGTTGATCTGTCTGATGCAACCAGGCCATTGGACTTAATGGCTGGTCGAAGATGTTACTTTGTTTGTTTGAAACGAACTGACGGGCTACTGGACTTGTAGTAGCCAAGAATGTAATTAGTTGCACCCGTTGTGCCCCCTACCAGAATTATGGGGGATGTGCCTGAACCGTGCAATGGACTGGAAGTGCACACTTAGAGTTTTCTTTATAAGAAGTTCGCAACGTTCACTGATATGTGCCTCCCATAAAGGGAAGAAATGTTTTATTGTTTTATGTTTTGCATAACAAAAATTTTGCAGTTTCTCCACATGTTTTTGTTGTTTTTCAGCCCGAGGACGTGCTGGGATTTGCTGTGGGGGAGTGTGGCGCCCCTGAGGCTTCCGTCGCCACAGGTCATTGCACCCCATCAGCGGTGTGATGCCCCATTCTGGGAGAGGAAGAGAGTGAACTCCGGTCCCCTGGTAAATCCACACTACACCCATTGCTAGGGACACACAGGACCAGGGAAAGTGGCAGGCAACCCTCCCATGCTGCATGCTGAGAGGGGCTGTAAGACCCATCCCTGCTCCCATAGGGTGGTAGCTTAGCAACTGGGGAGGTGGGAGGAGACCAGAGAGCAGATAGAGAAAGGAAGGTCAAGTTAGTTTCAGTTTACCTCAGGGAGTGAGAGAAGCAGCATGTAGTTGGAGGAGAAGAACGGGAGAAAGGAGGGAGGAGGAGGCCTGCTGAGGCAGGCAAGGAGGAGAAAGAAGAGAAGGAAAGAAAGGGTCGCAGGGCCGCGGGTAGTCCTGTAGGTACCACGAGCTGTCCTTGTTGGGTACCGAAGCCGAGGGCCCAGAGGCGCTACGAGTAGCTGCAGGCTGCGGTGGCCTGGTCCACAGTGACATCGGTGGAGTGATTAGCTGCGACAGGGGACGGTCCCTAGAGACTGGAGGAGTGAAAAGACAATCTCCAAACAGTAAAAACCGAGGCCCAGGGAATTGCAAGCTCCCAGGGCCAGAACCCAGAGCAGCCCTTCAGAAAAGGGGTAATCAGCCGACAGGTGACCCCCCAGCCTGGAGGCTGTAATGGAGGCCAAGCCAAGTCCATCTTAACAAAGGCAAGGCTAGTGAAGACAGCAGAGAAAGAGACACTAAGAGAGAGGGTACCGGATTTCACACTCTGAATCACCCAGAAGACGGAGGTCCCTGACAGTGGTCTCAGCAGTCCAAGGGTTCTGCTGCCCTGACAAGAACTGTGAGTAAAAGAACTTGAACTGCACCTCTGAAGTTGCCTCAGTTATTTCATCTGCATAGACATTTACAAGCACCAACTGTGCCCCGGGCATTGCTCCACCTGTGGGGAGCAGTACTACCATTGCTGCCATAATATCATCCCGGAGGCCTCACACAGCAGCGGCGGCTTATTAGCCGCATACCACAGGTGGCGTCACGAACACAAACTTTAACTTAAGCCACTTATTCTACTGACACCCACCAGGGCCACGGAGCCGGGCCCAGCCACCACTGACTACCACTGGACTAGTCCGGCCCGGCACCGAGTGTCCCATAGCCCTGGGGTGGGCGAGTCATGTGTCCCACAGCTCAGGATGCCTCTCTACTTCCCCAATCAGCCCCTCTGTATCCATCCACACGTGTGTCCCACAGCTCAGGATGCCTCTCCACTTCCCCAATCAGCCTCTCTGTATCCATCCACACGTGTGTCCCACAGCTCAGGATGCCTCTCCACTTCCCCAATCAGCCTCTCTGTATCCATCCACACGTGTGTCCCACAGCTCAGGATGCCTCTCCACTTCCCCAATCTGCCTCTCTGTATCCATCCACACGTGTGTCCCACAGCTCAGGATGCCTCTCTACTTCCCCAATCAGCCCCTCTGTATCCATCCACACGTGTGTCCCACAGCTCAGGATGCCTCTCTACTTCTCCAATCAGCCTATCTGTATCCATCCACACATGTGTCCCACAGCTCAGGATGCCTCTCTACTTCCCCAATCAGCCTCTCTGTATCCATCCACACGTGTGTCCCACAGCTCTGGATGCCTCTCCACTTCCCCAATCAGCCTCTCTGTATCCATCCACACGTGTGTCCCACAGCTCCGGATGCCTCTCCACTTCCCCAATCAGCCTCTCTGTATCCATCCACACGTGTGTCCCACAGCTCAGGATGCCTCTCTACTTCCCCAATCAGCCTCTCTGTATCCATCCACACGTGTGTCCCACAGCTCAGGATGCCTCTCTACTTCCCCAATCAGCCTCTCTGTATCCATCCACACGTGTGTCCCACAGCTCAGGATGCCTCTCTACTTCCCCAATCAGCCTCTCTGTATCCATCCACACGTGTGTCCCACAGCTCAGGATGCCTCTCTACTTCCCCAATCAGCCTCTCTGTATCCATCCACACGTGTGTCCCACAGCTCTGGATGCCTCTCTACTTCTCCAATCAGCCTATCTGTATCCATCCACACGTGTGTCCCACAGCTCAGGATGCCTCTCCACTTCCCCAATCTGCCTCTCTGTATCCATCCACACGTGTGTCCCACAGCTCAGGATGTCTCTCTACTTCCCCAATCAGCTTCTCTGTATCCATCCACACGTGTGTCCCACAGCTCAGGATGCCTCTCTACTTCCCCAATCAGCCTCTCTGTATCCATCCACACGTGTGTCCCACAGCTCAGGATGCCTCTCTACTTCCCCAATCAGCCTCTCTGTATCCATCCACACGTGTGTCCCACAGCTCTAGATGCCTCTCCACTTCCCCAATCAGCCTCTCTGTATCCATCCACACGTGTGTCCCACAGCTCAGGATGCCTCTCCACTTCCCCAATCAGCCTCTCTGTATCCATCCACACGTGTGTCCCACAGCTCAGGATGCCTCTCTACTTCCCCAATCAGCCTCTCTGTATCCATCCACACGTGTGTCCCACAGCTCAGGATGCCTCTCTACTTCCCCAATCAGCCTCTCTGTATCCATCCACACGTGTGTCCCACAGCTCAGGATGCCTCTCCACTTCCCCAATCAGCCTCTCTGTATCCATCCACACGTGTGTCCCACAGCTCAGGATGCCTCTCTACTTCCCCAATCAGCCTCTCTGTATCCATCCACACGTGTGTCCCACAGCTCAGGATGCCTCTCTACTTCCCCAATCAGCCTCTCTGTATCCATCCACACGTGTGTCCCACAGCTCAGGATGCCTCTCTACTTCCCCAATCAGCCTCTCTGTATCCATCCACACGTGTGTCCCACAGCTCAGGATGCCTCTCTACTTCCCCAATCAGCCTCTCTGTATCCATCCACACGTGTGTCCCACAGCTCAGGATGCCTCTCTACTTCCCCAATCAGCCTCTCTGTATCCATCCACACGTGTGTCCCACAGCTCAGGATGCCTCTCTACTTCCCCAATCAGCCTCTCTGTATCCATCCACACGTGTGTCCCACAGCTCTGGATGCCTCTCTACTTCTCCAATCAGCCTATCTGTATCCATCCACACGTGTGTCCCACAGCTCAGGATGCCTCTCCACTTCCCCAATCTGCCTCTCTGTATCCATCCACACGTGTGTCCCACAGCTCAGGATGTCTCTCTACTTCCCCAATCAGCTTCTCTGTATCCATCCACACGTGTGTCCCACAGCTCAGGATGCCTCTCTACTTCCCCAATCAGCCTCTCTGTATCCATCCACACGTGTGTCCCACAGCTCAGGATGCCTCTCTACTTCCCCAATCAGCCTCTCTGTATCCATCCACACGTGTGTCCCACAGCTCTAGATGCCTCTCCACTTCCCCAATCAGCCTCTCTGTATCCATCCACACGTGTGTCCCACAGCTCAGGATGCCTCTCCACTTCCCCAATCAGCCTCTCTGTATCCATCCACACGTGTGTCCCACAGCTCAGGATGCCTCTCTACTTCCCCAATCAGCCTCTCTGTATCCATCCACACGTGTGTCCCACAGCTCAGGATGCCTCTCTACTTCCCCAATCAGCCTCTCTGTATCCATCCACACGTGTGTCCCACAGCTCAGGATGCCTCTCCACTTCCCCAATCAGCCTCTCTGTATCCATCCACACGTGTGTCCCACAGCTCAGGATGCCTCTCTACTTCCCCAATCAGCCTCTCTGTATCCATCCACACGTGTGTCCCACAGCTCAGGATGCCTCTCTACTTCCCCAATCAGCCTCTCTGTATCCATCCACACGTGTGTCCCACAGCTCAGGATGCCTCTCTACTTCCCCAATCAGCCTCTCTGTATCCATCCACACGTGTGTCCCACAGCTCAGGATGCCTCTCTACTTCCCCAATCAGCCTCTCTGTATCCATCCACACGTGTGTCCCACAGCTCTGGATGCCTCTCCACTTCCCCAATCAGCCTCTCTGTATCGATCCACACGTGTGTCCCACAGCTCAGGATGCCTCTCTACTTCTCCAATCAGCCTCTCTGTATCCATCCACACGTGTGTCCCACAGCTCAGGATGCCTCTCTACTTCCCCAGCCTCTCTGTATCCATCCACACGTGTGTCCCACAGCTCAGGATGCCTCTCCACTTCTCCAATCACCTCTCTGTATCCATCATCACGTGTGTCCCACAGCTCAGGATGCCTCTCTACTTCTCCAATCAGCCTCTCTGTATCCATCCACACGTGTGTCCCACAGCTCAGGATGCCTCTCCACTTCCCCAGCCTCTCTGTATCCATCCACACGTGTGTCCCACAGCTCAGGATGCCTCTCTACTTCCCCAATCAGCCTCTCTGTATCCATCCACACGTGTGACCCACAGCTCAGGATGCCTCTCCACTTCCCCAATCACCCCTCTGTATCCATCCACACGTGTGTCCCACAGCTCTGGATGCCTCTCTACTTCTCCAATCAGCCTCTCTGTATCCATCCACACGTGTGTCCCACAGCTCAGGATGCCTCTCTACTTCTCCAATCAGCCTCTCTGTATCCATCATCACGTGTGTCCCACAGCTCAGGATGCCTCTCCACTTCTCCAATCAGCCTCTCTGTATCCATCCACACGTGTGTCCCACAGCTCATAATGCCTCTCTACTTCTCCAATCAGCCTCTCTGTATCCATCCACACGTGTGTCCCACAGCTCCGGATACCTCTCTTCTTCCCCAATCTGCCTCTCTGTATCCATCCACACGTGTGTCCCACAGCTCTGGATGCCTCTCTACTTCCCCAATCAGCCTCTCTGTATCCATCCACACGTGTGTCCCACAGCTCAGGATGCCTCTCTACTTCCCCAATCAGCCTCTCTGTATCCATCCACACGTGTGTCCCACAGCTCAGGATGCCTCTCTACTTCCCCAATCAGCCTCTCTGTATCCATCCACACGTGTGTCCCACAGCTCAGGATGCCTCTCCACTTCTCCAATCAGCCTCTCTGTATCCATCCACACGTGTGTCCCACAGCTCATAATGCCTCTCTACTTCTCCAATCAGCCTCTCTGTATCCATCCACACGTGTGTCCCACAGCTCCGGATGCCTCTCTACTTCCCCAATCAGCCTCTCTGTATCCATCCACACGTGTGTCCCACAGCTCAGGATGCCTCTCTACTTCCCCAATCAGCCTCTCTGTATCCATCCACACGTGTGTCCCACAGCTCAGGATGCCTCTCTACTTCCCCAATCACCTCTCTGTATCCATCCACACGTGTGCCCCACAGCTCAGGATGCCTCTCTACTTCTCCAATCAGCCTCTCTGTATCCATCCACACGTGTGTCCACAGCTCAGGATGCCTCTCCACTTCCCCAATCAGCCTCTCTGTATCCATCATCACGTGTGTCCCACAGCTCAGGATGCCTCTCTACTTCCCCAATCAGCTTCTCTGTATCCATCCACACGTGTGTCCCACAGCTCAGGATGCCTCTCTACTGCCCCAATCTGCCTCTCTGTATCCATCCACACGTGTGTCCCACAGCTCAGGATGCCTCTCTACTTCCCCAATCAGCCTCTCTGTATCCATCCACACGTGTCTCCCACAGCTCAGGATGCCTCTCCACTTCCCCAATCATCCTCTCTGTATCCATCCACACGTGTCTCCCACAGCTCAGGATGCCTCTCCACTTCCCCAATCATCCTCTCTGTATCCATCCACACGTGTGTCCCACAGCTCAGGATGCCTCTCTACTTCCCCAATCAGCCTCTCTGTATCCATCATCACGTGTGTCCCACAGCTCAGGATGCCTCTCCACTTCTCCAATCAGCCTCTCTGTATCCATCCACACGTGTGTCCCACAGCTCATAATGCCTCTCTACTGCCCCAATCAGCATCTCTGTATCCATCCACATGTGCGTCCCACAGCTCAGGATGCCTCTCTACTTCTCCAATCAGCCTCTCTGTATCCATCCACACGTGTGTCCCACAGCTCCGGATACCTCTCTTCTTCCCCAATCTGCCTCTCTGTATCCATCCACACGTGTGTCCCACAGCTGAGGATGCCTCTCTACTTCCCCAATCAGCCTCTCTGTATCCATCCACACGTGTGTCCCACAGCTCAGGATGCCTCTCCACTTCTCCAATCAGCCTCTCTGTATCCATCCACACGTGTGTCCCACAGCTCATAATGCCTCTCTACTTCTCCAATCAGCCTCTCTGTATCCATCCACACGTGTGTCCCACAGCTCCGGATACCTCTCTTCTTCCCCAATCTGCCTCTCTGTATCCATCCACACGTGTGTCCCACAGCTGAGGATGCCTCTCTACTTCCCCAATCAGCCTCTCTGTATCCATCCACACGTGTGTCCCACAGCTCAGGATGCCTCTCCACTTCTCCAATCAGCCTCTCTGTATCCATCCACACGTGTGTCCCACAGCTCATAATGCCTCTCTACTTCTCCAATCAGCCTCTCTGTATCCATCCACACGTGTGTCCCACAGCTCTGGATGCCTCTCTACTTCCCCAATCAGCCTCTCTGTATCCATCCACACGTGTGTCCCACAGCTCAGGATGCCTCTCTACTTCCCCTATCAGCCTCTCTGTATCCATCCACACGTGTGTCCCACAGCTCAGGATGCCTCTCTACTTCCCCAATCAGCCTCTCTGTATCCATCCACACGTGTGTCCCACAGCTCAGGATGCCTCTCTACTTCCCCAATCACCTCTCTGTATCCATCCACACGTGTGCCCCACAGCTCAGGATGCCTCTCTACTTCTCCAATCAGCCTCTCTGTATCCATCCACACGTGTGTCCACAGCTCAGGATGCCTCTCCACTTCCCCAATCAGCCTCTCTGTATCCATCATCACGTGTGTCCCACAGCTCAGGATGCCTCTCTACTTCCCCAATCAGCCTCTCTGTATCCATCCACACGTGTGTCCCACAGCTCAGGATGCCTCTCTACTCCCCCAATCTGCCTCTCTGTATCCATCATCACGTGTGTCCCACAGCTCAGGATGCCTCTCTACTGCCCCAATCTGCCTCTCTGTATCCATCCACACGTGTGTCCCACAGCTCAGGATGCCTCTCTACTTCCCCAATCAGCCTCTCTGTATCCATCCACACGTGTGTCCCACAGCTCTGGATGCCTCTCTACTTCTCCAATCAGCCTATCTGTATCCATCCACACGTGTGTCCCACAGCTCAGGATGCCTCTCCACTTCCCCAATCTGCCTCTCTGTATCCATCCACACGTGTGTCCCACAGCTCAGGATGTCTCTCTACTTCCCCAATCAGCTTCTCTGTATCCATCCACACGTGTGTCCCACAGCTCAGGATGCCTCTCTACTTCCCCAATCAGCCTCTCTGTATCCATCCACACGTGTGTCCCACAGCTCAGGATGCCTCTCTACTTCCCCAATCAGCCTCTCTGTATCCATCCACACGTGTGTCCCACAGCTCTAGATGCCTCTCCACTTCCCCAATCAGCCTCTCTGTATCCATCCACACGTGTGTCCCACAGCTCAGGATGCCTCTCCACTTCCCCAATCAGCCTCTCTGTATCCATCCACACGTGTGTCCCACAGCTCAGGATGCCTCTCTACTTCCCCAATCAGCCTCTCTGTATCCATCCACACGTGTGTCCCACAGCTCAGGATGCCTCTCTACTTCCCCAATCAGCCTCTCTGTATCCATCCACACGTGTGTCCCACAGCTCAGGATGCCTCTCCACTTCCCCAATCAGCCTCTCTGTATCCATCCACACGTGTGTCCCACAGCTCAGGATGCCTCTCTACTTCCCCAATCAGCCTCTCTGTATCCATCCACACGTGTGTCCCACAGCTCAGGATGCCTCTCTACTTCCCCAATCAGCCTCTCTGTATCCATCCACACGTGTGTCCCACAGCTCAGGATGCCTCTCTACTTCCCCAATCAGCCTCTCTGTATCCATCCACACGTGTGTCCCACAGCTCAGGATGCCTCTCTACTTCCCCAATCAGCCTCTCTGTATCCATCCACACGTGTGTCCCACAGCTCTGGATGCCTCTCCACTTCCCCAATCAGCCTCTCTGTATCGATCCACACGTGTGTCCCACAGCTCAGGATGCCTCTCTACTTCTCCAATCAGCCTCTCTGTATCCATCCACACGTGTGTCCCACAGCTCAGGATGCCTCTCTACTTCCCCAGCCTCTCTGTATCCATCCACACGTGTGTCCCACAGCTCAGGATGTCTCTCCACTTCTCCAATCACCTCTCTGTATCCATCATCACGTGTGTCCCACAGCTCAGGATGCCTCTCTACTTCTCCAATCAGCCTCTCTGTATCCATCCACACGTGTGTCCCACAGCTCAGGATGCCTCTCCACTTCCCCAGCCTCTCTGTATCCATCCACACGTGTGTCCCACAGCTCAGGATGCCTCTCTACTTCCCCAATCAGCCTCTCTGTATCCATCCACACGTGTGACCCACAGCTCAGGATGCCTCTCCACTTCCCCAATCACCCCTCTGTATCCATCCACACGTGTGTCCCACAGCTCTGGATGCCTCTCTACTTCTCCAATCAGCCTCTCTGTATCCATCCACACGTGTGTCCCACAGCTCAGGATGCCTCTCTACTTCTCCAATCAGCCTCTCTGTATCCATCCACACGTGTGTCCCACAGCTCAGGATGCCTCTCCACTTCTCCAATCAGCCTCTCTGTATCCATCCACACGTGTGTCCCACAGCTCATAATGCCTCTCTACTTCTCCAATCAGCCTCTCTGTATCCATCCACACGTGTGTCCCACAGCTCCGGATACCTCTCTTCTTCCCCAATCTGCCTCTCTGTATCCATCCACACGTGTGTCCCACAGCTCAGGATGCCTCTCTACTTCCCCAATCAGCCTCTCTGTATCCATCCACACGTGTGTCCCACAGCTCAGGATGCCTCTCTACTTCCCCAATCAGCCTCTCTGTATCCATCCACACGTGTGTCCCACAGCTCAGGATGCCTCTCTACTTCCCCAATCAGCCTCTCTGTATCCATCCACACGTGTGTCCCACAGCTCAGGATGCCTCTCCACTTCTCCAATCAGCCTCTCTGTATCCATCCACACGTGTGTCCCACAGCTCATAATGCCTCTCTACTTCTCCAATCAGCCTCTCTGTATCCATCCACACGTGTGTCCCACAGCTCAGGATGCCTCTCCACTTCCCCAATCAGCCTCTCTTTATCCATCCACACGTGTGTCCCACAGCTCTGGATGCCTCTCCACTTCCCCAATCAGCCTCTCTGTATCCATCATCACGTGTGTCCCACAGCTCAGGATGCCTCTCTACTTCCCCAATCAGCTTCTCTGTATCCATCCACACGTGTGTCCCACAGCTCAGGATGCCTCTCTACTGCCCCAATCTGCCTCTCTGTATCCATCCACACGTGTGTCCCACAGCTCAGGATGCCTCTCTACTTCCCCAATCTGCCTCTCTGTATCCATCCACACGTGTGTCCCACAGCTCAGGATGCCTCTCTACTCCCCCAATCTGCCTCTCTGTATCCATCATCACGTGTGTCCCACAGCTCAGGATGCCTCTCTACTTCCCCAATCTGCCTCTCTGTATCCATCCACACGTGTGTCCCACAGCTCAGGATGCCTCTCTACTTCCCCAATCAGCCTCTCTGTATCCATCTGTCGCGGGCGGGGAGGAGGGTGTCAGCACACTACGCTCACCCCTTCTGCTCGGGTCCGGCGGCTGCTGCTCAGTGGTGGCTCGAGCGGTGGGCCGGATCCCGGGGGTTCTCGAGCGGCGCTCCTCGCCCGTGAGTGAAAGGGGTGTTTGTTGGGTGGGGGGATTGGTTGCTACTCGAGAAGACGCTCGAGCGGGAACTTTTCGCGCCAAAGATGGCGGCTTTTGAAATTTTCCAGCCGGATACCTCCGGCGGTAACAAGGCACACCTCTACCAGACGGCAGAGCGGTAGGATCCTGTTCGTGACGCCAAGTTGTCGCGGGCGGGGAGGAGGGTGTCAGCACACCGCGCTCACCCCTTCTGCTCGGGTCCGGCGGCTGCTGCTCAGGGGTGGCTCGAGCTGTGAGCCGGATCCCGGGGGTTCTCGAGCGGCACTCCTCGCCCGTGAGTGAAAGGGGGGTTGTTGGGTTTGGGGATTGTTTATTGTCCGTGACGCCACCCACGGTTGTGGTGATTTCACCACCGCTGCTCAATATGGGGCTCCCGGGGATGGTGATGCGGAGCAGCCCGGTGTTGTTTTGCCCCTCCGTGGGTAGGGGTTGGTGATCCCGGGGCCCGGTGATGGTGTGCAGGGTGCAGGGCCTGGTGGGCGCAGGGACGCGGGGGCAGCGCTGTGCCTTGCGGCACTGTGGTACTCACTCAGCCTGAGACGTTGACACAGTTTTACGGTAAACCACACGGCTGGTTAGACGGTTCCCACGGACGGCTGCACTTGCTCTCCCAGTAGGTGACGGTGATGTCCCTTTTCCTTGCACCTTTGTGTTTGTGTTGGTATCGATGGGTTCCCACCGGTAACCCGCTCCCCGGCTTCAAGCTGGGCCGGAGGAGCTCTACTCCTTGCCCGCAGGCGCTGGCCCTCAGAAACTGGTGCCCTGGCGGTGGCGGTGTCTCTGTTGTACAGGTTGGGCTGTTGCCTTCAATCGGGACTTGGTTGTTGGGGGATCTGCGTCCCCGTCACTGACGGATTTGGCAAATTATGGCGACTCCTAGCCTTGCCGGGGTCCGAGTGGCCCCTGCCCTGGTGCTGACTGTCCTTTGGTACGCTGCTCCAGACCGCCGGGCCACTACCCGTCCGCGGTCCTTCCAGGAACTTCCAAACGGTCACCCCTCCAGACAGTCACCGCCGCTGCTGACCTTGCTGGCCCTGTCCTGCACACAGCTGGACTCTCCCTGCAGCTTTCTTTCTGTCACCTTTCACCTTTCTTCCACTTCTCCTCCTTTACCACTTCACTTCACTTGTTTACTCCTTCACCTCCTAAACTCAACTTCACTCTAGCCCTGCCTGGGCTCAACTGCTGGGTTTTCCCGCCTCCAGAGCTGTGTTCTCCTCGGTGGGCGGAGCCAACCGCCTGGCCCACCCTCCTGGTGTGAACCCCAGCCTCTGGAGGAAGGCAACAAGGATTTTGGTTAGCTTAGATGTGCCTAACTGGGAAGTAGGGTGTGTGGGTGCAATGACCTGTGACCCCTGGCTTGCCCAGGGCGTCACATTCCCCCTTAGCAAAATGCAGACCGTCCGCGGGCTGCCCGTCCAACACCGGTTTTATTTTCTGTAAAAATATAAAAGATAAACGGTAACATTTTAATGCATAACATCATCCCACAACGGGAGGCACATTTCTTAAACGTTTCATAACGGTTTACGGTTACGGTTTCCGCTCTCTCCCACCCAAGTAACCTGGCCCTGATGCTGCCCCTAAAACCCAGGCAGCACCCCTTGACCCACAGTCCAGCACACGGTACCCGAGCGGGATCTGTCCTTCCCCTCCAGAGGGTAGCCACCGGTCCCTTTGGTGGCTGGGCCCCAGCCGGCTCTGCTGCGGGCCCTCCCTCCAACCTGCCACTCCGGAGGCGGCATGCGGAAACGGTAACGGCAAACAACATATTTACAAGCCACTAACGTCTGTGGTTGCCCTGCAAGTTCACGGGCTTGTCCATGGATAGTTCCCATGCAAAAACGTTTTTTAAACGGTCCCCACGGGGACAACGGTGCCGGCTCCGGCCGGTTGCAAATCACACAGACAATCAGGTGAAACTTCGGTAATTATTTTCTTATTTTTCAAACTTTCAACACAAAAACAACTCTGTACACTTCCTGACCCCTCTTACTCACAGGACGGTCTCCCTGTACCTAAGTGGGGGTCTACCTAGGTTGGGACGGGTGGACCTCCGGGGCCCGGTGTCAGTGGGGCTAGACAATGGGGTAGAGGGAACAATCGGTTCCTCCTCCCTGCTAGAGTGTGGGGCAGGCGGAGGTATAGGGGAGCTGGGTACAGGTTCATCCCTAGGCACTGGCACTGGTTCTGGTTCACGGTTGACCACTTCCACCACTTCTTCATCCACGGGTTGTGGGAACAGTATCACTGGAAGAATCACCGCGCCGTTCTGTGTAGGCCAGTCTGCTGGGAAGTCACCCATTACAGTGTGGATTACCTCTGCTGCCTTCTCTGCTGGTGGAGGAACCGGTACTTCAGCCATGGCCCTCAATGCTGGTGGGCACCTTTTTAGATGGTCCCGGGAAACTGTGGCCAGAGTGCCCCCTTGGTCACGACTGATCTGGTAGGCTTTTCCATCTTCCCATTCTGTGGGTTGTATGACGTATGGGATTTGTTCCCACTGATCATCCAACTTGTGGGTCTTCCTCTTCCGCTTCAACACCACATCTCTTGGCTGGAAAGGATCCGCAGACGCCTTCTGGTTGAACAGGTGCTCCTGCTGTTCTCGACTTCGACTGAGGTTTTTCTCCACGTACTCCTGGATTTGCCGGTATTGTGCTCTCCTCCGACTTTCCCACTCAGCTGTCGAAGGGAGCGCTTCTGGGGACTCCAACCCCATCTCCAGATCCACCGGCAGGCGGCCAGGCCGAGCCCTCATCAGATACGCTGGGGTGCACTTTGTCGAGCTAGATGGGATATTGTTGTACATGTCGACCAAGTCGGGTAACTTTTCCGGCCACAGGTTCCGTTCCTCCAGCGGTAGCGTCTTGAGGAGTCCCAGGACCAAATGGTTCATTTTCTCACACATGCCGTTGGTCTGGGCGTGGTAAGGAGTTGTCCGGATCTTCTTGCAGCCGTACAACTGGCAGAACTCGTGGAACACCTCTGCTTCAAAGGCCGGGCCTTGGTCAGTTAGCACCTTTTCTGGGTATCCATGGGGTCGGCAGAAATAAGCCTGGAACGCTCGAGCAGCAGTTCGACCAGTTAGGTCCTTAACGGGGACTACCACCATAAATCTTGAGTAGTGGTCTACAATGGTCAATGCGTAGGTGTACCCACTTCGGCTGGGGCTGAGCTTGACATGGTCTAGGGCGACCAGCTCCAGCGGTTGATGGGTGACTATTGGGTGCAGGGGCGCCCTCTGGCTGGTCTCCTCCTTTCTCCTCAGCGTACAGGGACCACACTCTCGGCACCAGGCTTCCACCGATTCACGCATCCCACTCCAGTAGAACCGCTCCCTCAACAGCATCTCCAGCTTTTTCCACCCGAAGTGCCCAGCACCGTCATGGTATGCCCGCAGGACAGTAGCCACATCAGCTTGAGGAACAATCAACTGGCAAATCTTCTCATGGGTCTTCGGGTTGATCAGCTCACGGTACAGCCTCCCTTGGTGTAGGTAAAGCCGTTTCCGTTCCTTCCACAAGCGCTGGGCTTCGGCTGGAGCGGCAGGGTCTATTCCCACAGCACCCTGTTCCACCAGAGTCTTGACGAGGCGAACAGCCGGCGCCCGGTCCTGAGCTTCCTGCCACTCTTGACTGGGCCGTGGGTCCAGATCCACCCGTTGCTGATGTACTTGTACCTTCTCAGTAGGTGGCTGGTGAAATGCAGGCAACTCGATCTCCTCGAGGTCGTCATCCTCGTACCCTTCTTCTGACAAATGGGGCATTCGGGAGAGTGCATCAGCATTTATGTTGACACGACCGGCTCGGTACTTTATGGTGAAATCATAGTTGGCTAGCCGGGCTACCCACCGCTGCTCCAACGCGCCCAACTTGGCCGTGTCCAGGTGAGTCAACGGATTGTTGTCCGTGAACGCGGTGAATTTTGCTGCAGCCAAGTAGTGGCGGAACCGCTCCGTGATAGCCCATACCAACGCCAGGAGCTCGAGCTTGAAGGAGCTATAGTTCTCCGGGTTCCTTTCAGTCGGCCGGAGCTTTCGGCTAGCGTAGGCAATCACCTTCTCCTTTCCATCCTGGACCTGGGACAGGACTGCTCCTAGTCCCACGTTACTGGCATCGGTGTAGAGGATGAACGGGCGGCCATAATCAGGGTACGCCAGGACCTCTTCTCCGGTCAAGGCCACCTTCAGCTGGCAAAAGGATTCTTCATGCTTTTCCTCCCACACCAGTGGAGCTCCAATGGGTCTACCACCTTTGGTCTGTCCCACGAGGAGATCTTGCATGGGGGCAGCCATCTTCGTGTATCCCTCGATAAAGCGCCGGTAGTACCCCACCAGGCCCAGGAACTGCCTTACTTCCCTCACCGTGGTTGGTCTCGGCCAGCTCTGGATGGCAGTAATCTTCTCAGGGTCAGGGGCAACACCATCTGCACTCACCACGTGCCCCAGGTACTGCACTCTGGGTTTCAGCAGGTGACACTTAGAGGGCTTCAGTTTCATCCCATACTTGGCAAGGGACGCGAACACCTCGGCCAGGTGCTCCAGATGGGCTTCGTACGTCTGGGAATAAACAATCACATCATCCAAGTACAACAGGACGGTCTCGAAGTTTAGATGTCCCAGACAGCACTCCATCAGCCGTTGGAAGGTTCCTGTGGCGTTGCACAGCCCGAACGGCATACTATTGAATTCGCAGAGCCCCATCGGGGTGGTGAAGGCGGTTTTCTCCCGGTCTTCTGGGGCCACGGCCACCTGCCAGTACCCGCTGGTGAGATCAAGGGTAGAGAAGTAGTTTGCAGTTCTTAGTGTGGCCAAAGACTCTTCGATACGAGGCAGTGGGTAGGCATCTTTATGGGTTATTTGATTGATCTTCCGGTAGTCCACACACATCCGCATGGTACCATCCTTCTTCTTAACCAGTACCAACAGAGCGGCCCAGGGACTACAGCTGTCCCGAATAACCCCTGCCTCCTTCATATTCCTCAACATGTCTTTGGCACACTGGTAGTGTGCAGGGGGAATAGGTCTGTACCTCTCTTTGATAGGGGGGTGTTCACCGGTGGGGATGTGGTGTTGGACCCCTTTGATCTGCCCAAAGTCTAGTGGATGTTTACTGAAAACCTGTTCATACTCCTGCACCACCCTGTGTACCCCTGCCCTGTGATGTGTAGGGGTGTCATCAGTGCCTACATGTAGCTGTTGGTGCCACTCCTTGGCCTCCCCTTTGGGCGGGGGAGTGCTACTGGTAGGTGGGAGTACTGAGGGACTGGCCTCATGGATAGTGTGAGGGTCTAGGGTGAGCAGCTTGGCAATGGTGGCATACCGGGGAAGCCTGACTTCTTCCTCTCCACAGTTCAACACCCTCACAGGCACTCTCCCTTTCTTCACATCCACCACCCCTCGGGCAGCCATTACAGTGGGCCAGTGCTCAGAGGGTATGGGCTCCATCATGGCTGGGTAATCACGTCCCTGAGGCCCTACAGCTGCCCTACACCAAATCATCATCTCACTCCTAGGGTGCACTGTCAAAGGAGCTACATCCATTACTCTCACTCCACCAATCTCCCCTCCTGTTGAGCTTACATGCTGGCGGTACATCAAGGCTCGGATCTCACGCTGCACAGCTCTCTGCCGGCTCCCTGCCGCGGTGGCGGCCAGCTGTTGCAATAGGGCCAACACATCAGTCATACAGTGCTCCATCACATTTGTTCCTAGCACTATCTTCGGGTTATGATCACTGGGTTCATTCATGATCACAATCATACCCTGATGTTGTAGTTCAGCTTGCCCCACTGTCATGGCCACTTGTTTATACCCCACTTGAGTCAGTGGGAGTCCATTGGCAGCAATTAGTGTTATACTATTATCTGGGGGTGCCAGTTCGTCTGCTCCCCAATACCGCTGGTACAACGTGTAGGGTATGGTGGTTACCTGTGATCCAGTGTCCAGGAGAGCCATCACTGGTATGCCGTCCACAGCCACGGGGATGATGGGTCGGGCCCCGATATATCGGTCTCGCCAGTCTGGGGGGCCACGATGTTCTACTCCTGAGGATTGGCCCGGGGCCCCAGGGGTTGCTCGTTTAACGGGCACTGTCGGAAGTAGTGACCAGGCTTACGGCACTTGTAGCAGATCGGAGGTCTGCTCCGCGGGATATTAGGGCTTCTCCGTTGCATCCATGGGACGTCCTCGGGGCTGTCAGCAAGCTGTATTTGTGCGGGAGGCTGGGATCGGGTCAGAGGTTGAAGCGCAGCAAGGATCTTGGCGAGGTCCCCGTCCATGCGACGGACCCGAGCTGCCAGCTCCTCCACGGTGTTGCTTGGGGCTGCAGGTATTGAAGGGGTCGGTAGAGCGGGAGCCACCACAACGGGGGCCGTCTCGACGGGCCACGGGGCTGGCTCCACGACTTCAGAAGCTGGGGGCTGTAATGCCTTAATAGCCCGTTCCTTTAACACAGCAAAGTCCACATCGGGGTGTTCTAGGGCCCACAGCCAGAGTTGTTTGCGATCCTCAGGGGACTTCATTCCCTGCACAAATTGCTCCACTAACATCTTGTTGCTATCCGCCTCATTGATAGGATTCACCCGCTTTAGCGTGCGGAGGGTGGTCTGCAGACGTAAAGCATAGTCCCGAATGCTATCCACAGCCCGTTGCCGGCACTGGTAAAACTGCATCCTCAGCTCAGCTTCAGTCCGGGTCTCAAAGGCAGTCTGTAGCTTCTCAAAGATGGCGGCTACAGAGAGTCGGTCCCCCTCGGCCCAGGTCTCCGCCTCCTGCTCCGCCGCGCCGGTTAACTGGCCTAGCACTACCGCCGCACGTTGCTTATCGGTCAGGGGGGTACAAATCTAGCAACGGGTTAAGCTTTTTCCAGAAGACCTGTAAAGCGTCAGGTTTCCCGTCATATTGCGGCAGCCAGGTAGCTCCGGGCGCATAGGGCAAGGAGAACGACATCACCTGAGCGAGTGCGGGGGCCACGGCACCTCCTGCGAGCGCGACTGGGGCCGGGGCAGGCCCATTCCCATCCGCGGGTGCCGCTGCGGCTGCGACCGCCGCTCCTCCAGCGGCTCCGTCGGGCGCAGACATCTTGTTTCCGTCCCCCTTAGCTCTTTCCGGCCCCTCCTCTCTCGGGGCGGGGTTTTGGCCTTCGCGCCTCTGCTACTCGAGAAGACGCTCGAGCGGGAACTTTTCGCGCCAAAGATGGCGGCTTTTGAAATTTTTCAGCCGGATTCCTCCGGCGGTAACAAGGCGCACCTCTACCAGACGGCAGAGCGGTAGGATCCTGTTCGTGACGCCAAGTTGTCGCGGGCGGGGAGGAGGGTGTCAGCACACTACGCTCACCCCTTCTGCTCGGGTCCGGCGGCTGCTGCTCAGTGGTGGCTCGAGCGGTGGGCCGGATCCCGGGGGTTCTCGAGCGGCGCTCCTCGCCCGTGAGTGAAAGGGGAGTTTGTTGGGTGGGGGGATTGGTTATTGTCCGTGACGCCACCCACGGTTGTGGTGATTTCACCACCGCTGCTCAATATGGGGCTCCCGGGGATGGTGATGCGGAGCAGCCCGGTGTTGTGTTGCCCCTCCATGGGTAGGGGTTGGTGATCCCGGGGCCCGGTGATGGTGTGCAGGGTGCAGGGCCTGGTGGGCGCAGGGACGCGCGGGCAGCGCTGTGCCTTGCGGCACTGTGGTACTCACTCAGCCTGAGACGTTGACACACTTTTACGGTAAACCACACGGCTGGTTAGACGGTTCCCACGGACGGCTGCACTTGCTCTCCCAGTAGGTGACGGTGATGTCCCTTTTCCTTGCACCTTTGTGTTTGTGTTGGTATCGATGGGTTCCCACCGGTAACCCGCTCCCCGGCTTCAAGCTGGGCCGGAGGAGCTCTACTCCTTGCCCGCAGGCGCTGGCCCTCAGAAACTGGTGCCCTGGCGGTGGCCGTGTCTCTGTTGTACAGGTTGGGCTGTTGCCTTCAATCGGGACTTGGTTGTTGGGGGATCTGCGTCCCCGTCACTGACGGATTTGGCAAATTATGGCGACTCCTAGCCTTGCCGGGGTCCGAGAGGCCCCTGCCCTGGTGCTGACTGTCCTTTGGTTCGCTGCTCCAGACCGCCGGGCCACTACCCGTCCGCGGTCCTTCCAGGAACTTCCAAACGGTCACCCCTCCAGACAGTCACCGCCGCTGCTGACCTTGCTGGCCCTGTCCTGCACACAGCTGGACTCTCCCTGCAGCTTTCTTTCTGTCACCTTTCACCTTTCTTCCACTTCTCCTCCTTTACCACTTCACTTCACTTGTTTACTCCTTCACCTCCTAAACTCAACTTCACTCTAGCCCTGCCTGGGCTCAACTGCTGGGTTTTCCCGCCTCCAGAGCTGTGTTCTCCTCGGTGGGCGGAGCCAACCGCCTGGCCCACCCTCCTGGTGTGAACCCCAGCCTCTGGAGGAAGGCAACAAGGATTTTGGTTAGCTTAGATGTGCCTAACTGGGAAGTAGGGTGTGTGGGTGCAATGACCTGTGACCCCTGGCTTGCCCAGGGCGTCACATTCCCCCTTAGCAAAATGCAGACCGTCCGCGGGCTGCCCGTCCAACACCGGTTTTATTTTCTGTAAAAATATAAAAGATAAACGGTAACATTTTAATGCATAACATCATCCCACAACGGGAGGCACATTTCTTAAACGTTTCATAACGGTTTACAGTTACAGTTTCCGCTCTCTCCCACCCAAGTAACCTGGCCCTGATGCTGCCCCTAAAACCCAGGCAGCACCCCTTGACCCACAGTCCAGCACACGGTACCCGAGCGGGATCTGTCCTTCCCCTCCAGAGGGTAGCCACCGGTCCCTTTGGTGGCTGGGCCCCAGCCGGCTCGGCTGCGGGCCCTCCCTCCAACCTGCCACTCCGGAGGTGGCATGCGGAAACGGTAACGGCAAACAACATATTTACAAGCCACTAACGTCTGTGGTTGCCCTGCAAGTTCACGGGCTTGTCCATGGATAGTTCCCATGCAAAAACTTTTTTTAAACGGTCCCCACGGGGACAACGGTGCCGGCTCCGGCCGGTTGCAAATCACACAGACAATCAGGTGAAACTTCGGTAATTATTTTCTTATTTTTCAAACTTTCAACACAAAAACAACTCTGTACACTTCCTGACCCCTCTTACTCACAGGACGGTCTCCCTGTACCTAAGTGGGGGTCTACCTAGGTTGGGACGGGTGGACCTCCGGGGCCCGGTGTCAGTGGGGCTAGACAATGGGGTAGAGGGAACAATCGGTTCCTCCTCCCTGCTAGAGTGTGGGGCAGGTGGAGGTATAGGGGAGCTGGGTACAGGTTCATCCCTGGGCACTGGCACTGGTTCTGGCTCACGGTTGACCACTTCCACCACTTCTTCATCCACGGCTTGTGGGAACAGTATCACTGGAAGAATCACCGCGCCGTTGTGTGTAGGCCAGTCTGCTGGGAAGTCACCCATTACAGTGTGGATTACCTCTGCTGCCTTCTCTGCTGGTGGAGGAACCGGTACTTCAGCCATGGCCCTCAATGCTGGTGGGCACCTTTTTAGATGGTCCCGGGAAACTGTGGCCAGAGTGCCCCCTTGGTCACGACTGATCTGGTAGGCTTTTCCATCTTCCCATTCTGTGGGTTGTATGACGTATGGGATTTGTTCCCACTGATCATCCAACTTGTGGGTCTTCCTCTTCCACTTCAACACCACATCTCCTGGCTGGAAAGGATCCGCAGACGCCTTCTGGTTGAACCGGTGCTCCTGCTGTTCTCGACTTCGACTGAGGTTTTTCTCCACGTACTCCTGGATTTGCCGGTATTGTGCTCTCCTCCGACTTTCCCACTCAGCTGTCGAAGGGAGCGCTTCTGGGGACTCCAACCCCATCTCCAGATCCACCGGCAGGCGGCCAGGCCGAGCCCTCATCAGATACGCTGGGGTGCACTTTGTCGAGCTAGACGGGATATTGTTGTACATGTCGACCAAGTCGGGTAACTTTTCCGGCCACAGGTTCCGTTCCTCCAGCGGTAGCGTCTTGAGGAGTCCCAGGACCAAATGGTTCATTTTCTCACACATGCCGTTGGTCTGGGCGTGGTAAGGAGTGGTCCGGATCTTCTTGCAGCCGTACAACTGGCAGAACTCGTGGAACACCTCTGCTTCAAAGGCCGGACCTTGGTCAGTTAGCACCTTTTCTGGGTATCCATGGGGTCGGCAGAAATAAGCCTGGAACGCTCGAGCAGCAGTTCGACCAGTTAGGTCCTTAACGGGGACTACCACCATAAATCTTGAGTAGTGGTCTACAATGGTCAATGCGTAGGTGTACCCACTTCGGCTGGGGCTGAGCTTGACATGGTCTAGGGCGACCAGCTCCAGCGGTTGATGGGTGACTATTGGGTGCAGGGGCGCCCTCTGGCTGGTCTCCTCCTTTCTCCTCAGCGTACAGGGACCACACTCTCGGCACCAGGCTTCCACCGATTCACGCATCCCACTCCAGTAGAACCGCTCCCTCAACAGCATCTCCAGCTTTTTCCACCCAAAGTGCCCAGCACCATCATGGTATGCCCGCAGGACAGTAGCCACATCAGCTTGAGGAACAATCAACTGGCAAATCTTCTCATGGGTCTTCGGGTTGATCAGCTCACGGTACAGCCTCCCTTGGTGTAGGTAAAGCCGTTTCCGTTCCTTCCACAAGCGCTGGGCTTCGGCTGGAGCGGCAGGGTCTATTCCCACAGCACCCTGTTCCACCAGAGTCTTGACGAGGCGAACAGCCGGCGCCCGGTCCTGAGCTTCCTGCCACTCTTGACTGGGCCGTGGGTCCAGATCCACCCGTTGCTGATGTACTTGTACCTTCTCAGTAGGTGGCTGGTGAAATGCAGGCAACTCGATCTCCTCGAGGTCGTCATCCTCGTACCCTTCTTCTGACAAATGGGGCATTCGGGAGAGTGCATTAGCATTTATGTTGACACGACCGGCTCGGTACTTTATGGTGAAATCATAGTTGGCTAGCCGGGCTACCCACCGCTGCTCCAACGCGCCCAACTTGGCCGTGTCCAGGTGAGTCAACGGATTGTTGTCCGTGAACGCGGTGAATTTTGCTGCAGCCAAGTAGTGGCGGAACCGCTCCGTGATAGCCCATACCAACGCCAGGAGCTCGAGCTTGAAGGAGCTATAGTTCTCCGGGTTCCTTTCAGTCGGCCGGAGCTTTCGGCTAGCGTAGGCAATCACCTTCTCCTTTCCATCCTGGACCTGGGACAGGACTGCTCCTAGTCCCACGTTACTGGCGTCGGTGTAGAGGATGAACGGGCGGCCATAATCAGGGTACGCCAGGACCTCTTCTCCGGTCAAGGCCGCCTTCAGCTGGCAAAAGGATTCTTCATGCTTTTCCTCCCACACCAGTGGAGCTCCAATGGGTCTATCACCTTTGGTCTGTCCCACGAGGAGATCTTGCATGGGGGCAGCCATCTTCGTGTATCCCTCGATAAAGCGCCGGTAGTACCCCACCAGGCCCAGGAACTGCCTTACTTCCCTCACCGTGGTTGGTCTCGGCCAGCTCTGGATGGCAGTAATCTTCTCAGGGTCAGGGGCAACACCATCTGCACTCACCACGTGCCCCAGGTACTGCACTCTGGGTTTCAGCAGGTGACACTTAGAGGGCTTCAATTTCATCCCATACTTGGCAAGGGACGCGAACACCTCGGCCAGGTGCTCCAGATGGGCTTCGTACGTCTGGGAATAAACAATCACATCATCCAAGTACAACAGGACGGTCTCGAAGTTTAGATGTCCCAGACAGCACTCCATCAGCCGTTGGAAGGTTCCTGGGGCGTTGCACAGCCCGAACGGCATACTATTGAATTCGCAGAGCCCCATCGGGGTGGTGAAGGCGGTTTTCTCCCGGTCTTCTGGGGCCACGGCCACCTGCCAGTACCCGCTGGTGAGATCAAGGGTAGAGAAGTAGTTTGCAGTTCTTAGTGCGGCCAAAGACTCTTCGATACGAGGCAGTGGGTAGCCATCTTTATGGGTTATTTGATTGATCTTCCGGTAGTCCACACACATCCGCATGGTACCATCCTTCTTCTTAACCAGTACCAACAGAGCGGCCCAGGGACTACAGCTGTCCCGAATAACCCCTGCCTCCTTCATATTCCTCAACATGTCTTTGGCACACTGGTAGTGTGCAGGGGGAATAGGTCTGTACCTCTCTTTGATAGGGGGGTGTTCACCGGTGGGGATGTGGTGTTGGACCCCTTTGATCTGCCCAAAGTCTAGTGGATGTTTACTGAAAACCTGTTCATACTCCTGCACCACCCTGTGTACCCCTGCCCTGTGATGTGTAGGGGTTTCATCAGTGCCTACATGTAGCTGTTGGTGCCACTCCTTGGCCTCCCCTTTGGGCGGGGGAGTGCTAGTGGTAGGTGGGAGTACTGAGGGACTGGCCTCATGGATAGTGTGAGGGTCTAGGGGGAGCAGCTTGGCAATGGTGGCATACCGGGGAAGCCTGACTTCTTCCTCTCCACAGTTGAACACCCTCACAGGCACTCTCCCTTTCTTCACATCCACCACCCCTCGGGCAGCCATTACAGTGGGCCAGTGCTCAGAGGGTATGGGCTCCATCATGGCCGGGTAATCACGTCCCTGAGGCCCTACAGCTGCCCTACACCAAATCATCATCTCTCTCCTAGGGGGCACAGTCAAAGGAGCTACATCCATTACTCTCACTCCACCAATCTCCCCTCCTGTTGAGTTTACATGCTGGCGGTACATCAAGGCTCGGATCTCACGCTGCACAGCTCTCTGCCAGCTCCCTGCCGCGGTGGCGGCCAGCTGTTGCAATAGGGCCAACACATCAGTCATACAGTGCTCCATCACATTGGTTCCTAGCACTATCTTCGGGTTATGATCACTGGGTTCATTCATGATCACAATCATACCCTGATGTTGTAGTTCAGCTTGCCCCACTGTCATGGCCACTTGTTTATACCCCACTTGGGTCAGTGGGAGTCCATTGGCAGCAATTAGTGTTATACTAGTATCTGGGGGTGCCAGTTCGTCTGCTCCCCAATACCGCTGGTACAATGTGTATGGCATGGTGGTTACCTGTGATCCAGTGTCCAGGAGAGCCATCACTGGTATGCCGTCCACAGCCACGGGGATGATGGGTCGGGCCCCGATATATCGGTCTCGCCAGTCTGGGGGGCCACGATGTTCTACTCCTGAGGATTGGCCCGGGGCCCCAGGGGTTGCTCGTTTAACGGGCACTGTCGGAAGTAGTGACCAGGCTTACGGCACTTGTAGCAGATCGGAGGTCTGCTCCGCGGGATATTAGGGCTTCTCCGTTGCATCCATGGGACGTCCTCGGGGCTGTCAGCAAGCTGTATTTGTGCGGGAGGCTGGAATCGGGTCAGAGGTTGAAGCGCAGCAAGGATCTTGGCGAGGTCCCCGTCCATGCGACGGACCCGAGCTGCCAGCTCTTCCACGGTGTTGCTTGGGGCTGCAGGTATTGAAGGGGTCGGTGGAGCGGGAGCCACCACAACGGGGGCCGTCTCGACGGGCCACGGGGCTGGCTCCAGGACTTCAGAAGCTGGGGGCTGTAATGCCTTAATAGCCCGTTCCTTTAACACAGCAAAGTCCACATCGGGGTGTTCTAGGGCCCACAGCCGGAGTTGTTTGCGATCCTCAGGGGACTTCATTCCCTGCACAAATTGCTCCACTAACATCTTATTGCTATCCGCCTCATTGATGGAGTTCACACGCTTTAGCGTGCGGAGGGCGGTTTGCAGACGTAAAGCATAGTCCCGAATGCTATCCACAGTCCGTTGCCGGCACTGATAAAACTGCATCCTCAACTCAGCTTCAGTCCGGGTCTCAAAGGCGGTCTGTAGCTTCTCAAAGATGGCGGCTACAGAGAGTCGGTCCCCCTCGGCCCAGGTCTCCGCCTCCTGCTCCGCCGCGCCGGTTAACTGGCCTAGCACTACCACCGCACGTTGCTTATCGGTCAGGGGGTACAATTCTAGCAACGGGTTAAGCTTTTTCCAGAAGACCTGTAAAGCGTCAGGTTTCCCGTCATATTGCGGCAGCCAGGTAGCTCCGGGCGCATAGGGCAAGGAGAACGACATCACCTGAGCGAGTGCGGGGGCCACGGCACCTCCTGCGAGCGCGACTGGGGCCGGGGCAGGCCCATTCCCATCCGCGGGTGCCGCTGCGGCTGCGACCGCCGCTCCTCCAGCGGCTCCGTCGGGCGCAGACATCTTGTTTCCGTCCCCCTTAGCTCTTTCCGGCCCCTCCTCTCTCGGGGCGGGGTTTTGGCCTTCGCGCCTCTGCTACTCGAGAAGACGCTCGAGCGGGAACTTTTCGCGCCAAAGATGGCGGCTTTTGAAATTTTTCAGCCGGATACCTCCGGCGGTAACAAGGCGCACCTCTACCAGACGGCAGAGCGGTAGGATCCTGTTCGTGACGCCACCCACGGTTGTGGTGATTTCACCACCGCTGCTCAATATGGGACTCCCGGGGATGGTGATGCGGAGCAGCCCGGTGTTGTGTTGCCCCTCCGTGGGTAGGGGTTGGTGATCCCGGGGCCCGGTGATGGTGTGCAGGGTGCAGGGCCTGGTGGGCGCAGGGACGCGGGGGCAGCGCTGTGCCTTGCGGCACTGTGGTACTCACTCAGCCTGAGACGTTGACACAGTTTTATGGTAAACCACACGGCTGGTTAGACGGTTCCCACGGACGGCTGCACTTGCTCTCCCAGTAGGTGACGGTGATGTCCCTTTTCCTTGCACCTTTGTGTTTGTGTTGGTATCGATGGGTTCCCACCTGTAACCCGCTCCCCGGCTTCAAGCTGAGCCGGAGGAGCTCTACTCCTTGCCCGCAGGCGCTGGCCCTCAGAAACTGGTGCCCTGGCGGTGGCGGTGTCTCTGTTGTACAGGTTGGGCTGTTGCCTTCAATCGGGACTTGGTTGTTGGGGGATCTGCGTCCCCGTCACTGACGGATTTGGCAAATTATGGCGACTCCTAGCCTTGCCGGGGTCCGAGAGGCCCCTGCCCTGGTGCTGACTGTCCTTTGGTACGCTGCTCCAGACCGCCAGGCCACTACCCGTCCGCGGTCCTTCCAGGAACTTCCAAACGGTCACCCCTCCAGACAGTCACCGCCGCTGCTGACCTTGCTGGCCCTGTCCTACACACAGCTGGACTCTCCCTGCAGCTTTCTTTCTGTCACCTTTCACCTTTCTTCCACTTCTCCTCCTTTACCACTTCACTTCACTTGTTTACTCCTTCACCTCCTAAACTCAACTTCACTCTAGCCCTGCCTGGGCTCAACTGCTGGGTTTTCCCGCCTCCAGAGCTGTGTTCTCCTCGGTGGGCGGAGCCAACCACCTGGCCCACCCTCCTGGTGTGAACCCCAGCCTCTGGAGGAAGGCAACAAGGATTTTGGTTAGCTTAGATGTGCCTAACTGGGATGTAGAGTGTGTGGGTGCAATGACCTGTGACCCCTGGCTTGCCCAGGGCGTCACACATCCACACGTGTGTCCCACAGCTCAGGATGCCTCTCTACTGCCCCAATCAGCCTCTCTGTATCCATCCACACGTGTGTCTCACAGCTCAGGATGCCTCTCTACTGCCCCAATCAGCCTCTCTATATCCATCCACACGTGTGTCCCACAGCTCAGGATGCCTCTCTACTGCCCCAATCAGCCTCTCTGTATCCATCCACACGTGTGTCCCACAGCTCAGGATGCCTCTCCACTTCCCCAATCACCTCTGTGTATCCATCCACACGTGTGTCCCACAGCTCAGGATGCCTCTCCACTTCTCCAATCACCTCTCTGTATCCATCATCACGTGTGTCCCACAGCTCAGGATGCCTCTCTACTGCCCCAATCAGCCTCTCTATATCCATCCACACGTGTGTCCCACAGCTCAGGATGCCTCTCTACTTCCCCAATCAGCCTCTCTGTATCCATCCACACGTGTGTCCCACAGCTCAGGATGCCTCTCCACTTCTCCAATCACCTCTCTGTATCCATCATCACGTGTGTCCCACAGCTCAGGATGCCTCTCTACTGCCCCAATCAGCCTCTCTGTATCCATCCACACGTGTGTCCCACAGCTCAGGATGCCTCTCTACTGCCCCAATCAGCCTCTCTATATCCATCCACACGTGTGTCCCACAGCTCAGGATGCCTCTCTACTTCCCCAATCAGCCTCTCTGTATCCATCCACACGTGTGTCCCACAGCTCAGGATGCCTCTCCACTTCTCCAATCACCTCTCTGTATCCATCATCACGTGTGTCCCACAGCTCAGGATGCCTCTCTACTGCCCCAATCAGCCTCTCTGTATCCATCCACACGTGTGTCCCACAGCTCAGGATGCCTCTCCACTTCCCCAATCAGCCTCTCTGTATCCATCCACACGTGTATCCCACAGCTCAGGATGCCTCTCTACTTCCCCAATCTGCCTCTCTGTATCCATCCACACGTGTATCCCACAGCTCAGGATGCCTCTCTACTTCCCCAATCAGCCTCTCTGTATCCATCCACACGTGTGTCCCACAGCTCAGGATGCCTCTCTACTTCCCCAATCATCCTCTCTGTATCCATCCACACGTGTGTCCCACAGCTCAGGATGCCTCTCTACTTCCCCAATCAGCCTCTCTGTATCCATCATCACGTGTATCCCACAGCTCAGGATGCCTCTCTACTTCCCAATCAGCCTCTCTGTATCCATCCACACGTGTGTCCCACAGCTCCGGATGCCTCTCTACTTCCCCAATCTGCCTCTCTGTATCCATCCACACGTGTGTCCCACAGCTCATGATGCCTCTCTCTACTTCCCCAATCAGCCTCTCTGTATCCATCCACACGTGTATCCCACAGCTCAGGATGCCTCTCTACTGCCCCAATCAGCCTCTCTGTATCCATCCACACGTGTGTCCCACAGCTCAGGATGCCTCTCTACTGCCCCAATCAGCCTCTCTGTATCCATCCACACGTGTGTCCCACAGCTCTGGATGCCTCTCCACTTCCCCAATCAGCCTCTCTGTATCCATCCACACGTGTGTCCCACAGCTCAGGATGCCTCTCTACTTCCCCAATCAGCCTCTCTGTATCCATCCACACGTGTGTCCCACAGCTCAGGATGCCTCTCTACTTCCCCAATCAGCCTCTCTATATCCATCCACACGTGTGTCCCACAGCTCAGGATGCCCCTCTACTTCCCCAATCAGCCTCTCTGTATCCATCCACACGTGTGTCCCACAGCTCAGGATGCCTCTCTACTTCCCCAATCAGCCTTTCTATATCCATCCACACGTGTGTCCCACAGCTCAGGATGCCTCTCTACTTCCCCAATCAGCCTCTCTATATCCATCCACACGTGTGTCCCACAGCTCAGGATGCCTCTCTACTTCCCCAATCAGCCTCTCTGTATCCATCCACACGTGTGTCCCACAGCTCCGGATGCCTCTCCACTTCCCCAATCTGCCTCTCTGTATCCATCCACACGTGTGTCCCACAGCTCAGGATGCCTCTCCACTTCCCCAATCTGCCTCTCTGTATCCATCCACACGTGTGTCCCACAGCTCAGGATGCCTCTCCACTTCCCCAATCAGCCTCTCTGTATCCATCCACACGTGTATCCCACAGCTCAGGTTGCCTCTCTACATCCCCAAACAGCCTCTCTATATCCATCCACACGTGTGTCCCACAGCTCAGGATGCCTCTCTACTTCCCCAATCAGCCTCTCTATATCCATCCACACGTGTGTCCCACAGCTCAGGATGCCCCTCTACTTCCCCAATCAGCCTCTCTGTATCCATCCACACGTGTGTCCCACAGCTCCGGATGCCTCTCTACTCCCCCAATCAGCCTCTCTGTATCCATCCACACGTGTATCCCACAGCTCTGGATGCCTCTCTACTTCCCCAATCAGCCTCTCTGTATCCATCCACACGTGTGTCCCACAGCTCAGGATGCCTCTCTACTGCCCCAATCAGCCTCTCTGTATCCATCCACACGTGTGTCCCACAGCTCCGGATGCCTCTCTACTTCCCCAATCAGCCTCTCTGTATCCATCCACACGTGTGTCCACAGCTCAGGATACCTCTCTACTTCCCCAATCAGACTCTCTGTATCCATCATCACGTGTGTCCCACAGCTCCGGATGCCTCTCTACTTCCCCAATCAGCCTCTCTGTATCCATCCACACGTGTGTCCACAGCTCAGGATACCTCTCTACTTCCCCAATCAGACTCTCTGTATCCATCCACACGTGTGTCCCACAGCTCAGGATGCCTCTCTACTTCCCCAATCAGCCTCTCTGTATCCATCCACACGTGTGTCCCACAGCTCAGGATGCCTCTCTACTTCCCCAATCTGCCTCTCTGTATCCATCCACACGTGTGTCCACAGCTCCGGATGCCTCTCTACTTCCCCAATCAGCCTCTCTGTATCCATCCACACGTGTGTCCACAGCTCCGGATGCCTCTCTACTTCCCCAATCTGCCTCTCTGTATCCATCCACACGTGTGTCCCACAGCTCCGGATGCCTCTCTACTTCCCCAATCAGCCTCTCTGTATCCATCCACACGTGTGTCCCACAGTTTTGGATGCCTCTCCACTTCCCCAATCTGCCTCTCTGTATCCATCATCACATGTGTCCCACAGCTCTGGATGCCTCTCTACTTCCCCAATCAGCCTCTCTGTATCCATCCACACGTGTGTCCCACAGCTCAGGATGCCTCTCTACTTCCCCAATCAGCCTCTCTGTATCCATCCACACGTTTGTCCCACAGCTCAGGATGCCTCTCTACTTCCCCAATCTGCCTCTCTGTATCCATCCACACGTGTGTCCACAGCTCAGGATGCCTCTCCACTTCCCCAATCTGCCTCTCTGTATGCATCCACACGTGTGTCCCACAGCTCAGGATGCCTCTCTACTTCCCCAATCAGCCTCTCTGTATCCATCCACACGTGTGTCCCACAGCTCAGGATGCCTCTCTACTTCCCCAATCTGACTCTCTGTATCCATCCACACGTGTGTCCCAAAGCTCCGGATGCCTCTCTACTTCCCCAATCAGCCTCTCTGTATCCATCCACACGTGTGTCCCACAGTTTTGGATGCCTCTCCACTTCCCCAATCAGCCTCTCTGTATCCATCCACACGTGTGTCCCACAGTTTTGGATGCCTCTCTACTTCCCCAATCAGCCTCTCTGCATCCATCCACACGTGTGTCCCACAGCTCAGGATGCCTCTCCACTTCCCCAATCAGCCTCTCTGTATCCATCCACACGTGTGTCCCACAGTTTTGGATGCCTCTCTACTTCCCCAATCAGCCTCTCTGCATCCATCCACACGTGTGTCCCACAGCTCAGAATGCCTCTCCACTTCCCCAATCAGCCTCTCTGTATCCATCCACACGTGTGTCCCACAGCTCAGGATGCCTCTCTACTTCCCCAATCAGCCTCTCTGTATCCATCCACACGTGTATCCCACAGCTCAGGTTGCCTCTCTACATCCCCAAACAGCCTCTCTATATCCATCCACACGTGTGTCCCACAGCTCAGGATGCCTCTCTACTTCCCCAATCAGCCTCTCTATATCCATCCACACGTGTGTCCCACAGCTCAGGATGCCTCTCTACTTCCCCAATCAGCCTCTCTATATCCATCCACACGTGTGTCCCACAGCTCTGGATGCCCCTCTACTTCCCCAATCAGCCTCTCTGTATCCATCCACACGTGTGTCCCACAGCTCCGGATGCCTCTCTACTCCCCCAATCAGCCTCTCTGTATCCATCCACACGTGTGTCCCACAGCTCTGGATGCCTCTCTACTTCCCCAATCAGCCTCTCTGTATCCATCCACACGTGTGTCCCACAGCTCAGGATGCCTCTCTACTGCCCCAATCAGCCTCTCTGTATCCATCCACATGTGGCGCCCCTGACCTGGTCAGGCACCACTGAGTATTGCACCCATTCTGGGGACAGTACAATACAGGTAATCCAGATGGCTGACAGGGGTGTGGAACACAGGCGCATAGTGACCAGGTCTCACACATGTACCCATGAGAGGACCCCTGGGGATCCCAGGAGGGGGCAAAGCCTATACCTCCACTGGAATAGTGGCAGGGGGTTAAAAGCCTCCATCTCCTCTCAAGGGGTGTGGTAAGAGAGTCTGGTTGCTAGGTGGCGTAGGCAAGAACAGGAGAGGAGGAGCAGTGAGTCAGTTAGAGCAGAGAACTCCAGAGGGCTCAGTGAGGAGCAGACCTGTGGGGCTGATGCTGTCTAACAGCGCCCGCGCAGTGACTACAGACGGGGGAGAACGGTCAACTAGAAGTGCTGCCTGAAAGCCAGCTTCAGCTAGAGAGTGCACGGAGTGGGAAGTACGGAGACTTCTAGAGAGCACCAGGCCCAACCGGGCGGCAGATCCCGAAGCGAGGATAGATTCACCTTTCCCTGCTAAACCTGCCGGTGTGGGGCTCTTACAGCCCACACCACAACAACCAAAAGCCGCAGCCACGTAACCGCAAGTAGGGCCCATAGGTCACAGGAGGCAAGAGGCTGGAGTGGCCTGGCCCGGGGAACAAGCACACGGCAAACAACAAGGGGAGAGAGGCTTGGAGCATCTTCCCTGGGTGACCCCCATAGGGACTCAAAGTCGGGGTCACCCCAAACCACCAAGGGCTAAGGAAGGCGAGTTTGTAGTCACCCTCATACAGTCAGCCGGAAGGATACCTGGTTCCCACCTGGTTCATCCCAGCTACGCCCGGGTTACTCACCCTGCCACCTGAAGTGAGTAAAAACCCTGAAAGACACTCTGCCTGCGTGTGGTCATTCTGCGACTTGTGGTACTACAGCTTTACAAAGGGCCCTGGGGCTTGCCTCACTCTCAGGAGGCTACTACACCCGACTGCACCCACCATCAGCCCCAGGTGCCTCCTAATCTGCAGTGGCGGTCCCCTCTGACCGCAAATCTGAGAGTGGCGTCACGATCAAAACTGAAGATTCCCTACCTGTGACCAGCACCAGCTACGTGGAGTCCCTGAAGGTATGCACCGACACAGCACCGGCGGGGCTTCACATCTGGCGTCACGAACAGGATAAGGACTAGACCTGTTCAGACAGGTGACCATGTGCCTGGGCGATCCGCTTGAAAAATTGGAAGCGCCGCCATATTGCCACCATGAAAAGCGCGCTGAAAAACAACAACAGCCCGCGCTGGAAGAAGTTACCGCCCACGAAGAGGCGTGGCTACCCAGAGATCCCCTGCAGAGTTCTGACCTTGCCAGCTATGAGAGTGGAAGCGTCGAGAGACGTCGGGAAGGAAAGGAAGCCACGAGCCTGCTGCTGGGAGCGGAGCTACTGAAAGAGGCAGAGCAGAAACTGGACAGCTTGTTACAGGAGGCAGCGAAGAGTCCACTGCTGGGAGACCGTGCAGAAGACGGCGCAGAAGAAATGGCGTCTGACCGCAGGAACCCAGAACCAGGCTCCGCTGCCTGGTGGTACCGAGAGCTGGCCCAGTTTTGCAACCGGCTGGAGACCCGGGTCGTGGAGCAGATTCGGGAGGAACGGATGGAACTGCAGGAGCTGACCGCGGCGGTTCGGGCCTATGAAGGGAGAGCTGCATGCCGGGTGTCAGGCGGGATGGCGACGACGCAGACCCCAGTGCTACCAACAACGGGTGAGTCGAATGATGCCCCGGCCCGCGCAAGTGCCCCGACCCCTGCTGCCACGTCCGCGGTCCCTGAAGAGGCGTCCGGTGCGGCGACGCTGAAGCAGGCCGCAGCCACGCCAGGTGCGGCCCTCCAAGCCCCAGCGGCTGCAGCGATGCCCTGCTCGGCCCACCAAGACCCAGTCCCTGCAGCGATGCCCTGCCCGGCCCGCCAGGACCAGGCCGCCGCCATCCTGGGCGCGGCCCGCCAAGACCAGGCCGCCGCCATACAGGGCGCGGCCCGCCAAGCCCAGACTGCTGCAGCGACGTCCAGCCCAGCCTGCACAGAGCCCCCTGCAACAGCGACACTGATCCAGGCCGCCGCCATGCCAGGCGCGGCCCGCCAAGACCAGGCCGCCGCCATACAGGGCGCGGCCCGCCAAGACCAGGCCGCCGCCATACAGGGCGCGGCCCGCCAAGACCAGGCCGCCGCCATACAGGGCGCGGCCCGCCAAGACCAGGCCGCCGCCATGCCAGGCGCGGCCCGCCAAGAAAAGGCTACCTCAGCATTTACCCCGGCCTGTAAGGCCAGAGCAGACACCGCTCCCCGGTCCACAGAGGTTCCTGATAGGCAGCCCACGGTGGGTGAAGACCCTGCATATTGGCAGATGAAGGCTGACCTGGAGGCCAAATTTCCACAATGGTTGGTGAGCCAGTACATACCCCCTCCGCATACCCCAAAGAGTCTCCTGCTAACTCCTGCAGCAGCTACACCAAGGAGTCCCTCACCTGGGCCGGCCGAAGAGCAGCCATCCCCGGCACTGCCACAGCTGGAGTGCCAGGAAGAACTAAGGGGGAGAGGAGGCCAGGAAGCAGAAGGGTTGACTCCGACTCCAGTGCCACCAGCAGTAGATATGTATTCAGAGCCGGAAATGCTGCCATACTCCCGCTGGGACGAGGAGGACCTGACCCCCTCTGCAGAAGAAGAGCTGCCTAAGAGCTTCACCTGGGAGCCCACAGGCATGGATCCAGCCCGCAAGACACGGCGCAGAAGAACACAGTTTGCTCCAGCACCACAGTCTCCTGAACAGAGAGCAGTCACCGCCAGAGACTTAAAGGAGAAGCGTTTGTTGAGAGAGTCCAAAGCCCAGGCTAGAGGACCCCTGTGTTATGGCGTAGTGGAAGATTTCAACTTGAAAAGTGGTTATGGCTTCATTGTAGCACCAGGAATAAAAGAAGGGATATTTGTAAACCGCAGAGATGTGAACGCTCATCTGCCAAGAGGACACCCTTGCAGAAATCTGAAAATGGGAGATTTGGTACAGTTTACCATGCACCAAGGTGAAAGGGGATTGTACGCACTTGATGTAGCCTTACGTACCAGCAAACCCTACAGCCATCCCATGCCACAAGAAAGACAAGAAAGACAAGAAAGACAAGAAAGACAAGAAAGACAAGACAGAGATAAAGAAACAGATACAGAGAAGGAATCAGATGAAGACCAAGAACGGAAAGATAAAGATCCTACAGATGAAGAAAGAGGCAAAGAGCAGGAAAGTCACAGGTGCCAGTGCCCAACGTGCCCTCGCCCTAGTGAAAAAGAGGAGTAAAGTAAAGGAAAGTAAGAAGTTACTGTTTTGACCAGTTTTGAAAAGTTTTGTTTGCAACGTTTTAAAGTTCAAGAATGTGCCCACATAAACTGATGTGAGAAAACCCATAAACCTTAAGGCTATGAACTTGCTATAGCCACAAACTCTCGCAGTGTAAATAGTTACACCAGTGGCACCACCACCAGGGCCAGCCTGTTTAGGGGCTTGGCTCGTCTGCAACCAGGGGGGCCCGTCCGTAGAAAAGGGCCTTGGCTCACCTGCGACCAGAGAGCCCGCCTGTTTATGGGGCCTTGGCTCACCACCACAAAGAGGGTACCTGGTCAGCACCAACTGTGGAGGCCGCCTCTGCATCCTGCCAGAAGAGGCTGAGGGCGCGGATCCACCAGGCCAGGTATACCCTGAAACCACCAGCCCATGAAAGCCGCCTCTACATCCTGCCAGAAGTGGCTGAAGTCGCGGCCAACGGGAGAGGAAGATTGGAGGAAAGGTCTGGGGAAACGGATGGCCCAGACCTGGTTACCAACAGGACCGGTGACCTGCCTCCTGAGAGGGTTTTGGGTGGGTTAACGGACTTGTGGGTGGAGGGTGGTGATGTCTAATACCTGGTGCTTTTAAATGTTTTATATGTTTTAATGTTTTATGCATTTTTAAAATGTTGTCTTGCAGCCCGAGGACGTGCTGGTGATAACTAAGGGGGAATGTGGCGCCCCTGACCTGGTCAGGCACCACTGAGTACTGCACCCATTCTGGGGACAGTACAATACAGGTAATCCAGATGGCTGACAGGGGTGTGGAACACAGGCGCATAGTGACCAGGTCTCACACATGTACCCATGAGAGGACCCCTGGGGATCCCAGGAGGGGGCAAAGCCTATACCTCCACTGGAATAGTGGCAGGGGGTTAAAAGCCTCCATCTCCTCTCAAGGGGTGTGGTAAGAGAGTCTGGTTGCTAGGTGGCGTAGGCAAGAACAGGAGAGGAGGAGCAGTGAGTCAGTTAGAGCAGAGAACTCCAGAGGGCTCAGTGAGGAGCAGACCTGTGGGGCTGATGCTGTCTAACAGCGCCCGCGCAGTGACTACAGACGGGGGAGAACGGTCAACTAGAAGTGCTGCCTGAAAGCCAGCTTCAGCTAGAGAGTGCACGGAGTGGGAAGTACGGAGACTTCTAGAGAGCACCAGGCCCAACCGGGCGGCAGATCCCGAAGCGAGGATAGATTCACCTTTCCCTGCTAAACCTGCCGGTGTGGGGCTCTTACAGCCCACACCACAACAACCAAAAGCCGCAGCCACGTAACCGCAAGTAGGGCCCATAGGTCACAGGAGGCAAGAGGCTGGAGTGGCCTGGCCCGGGGAACAAGCACACGGCAAACAACAAGGGGAGAGAGGCTTGGAGCATCTTCCCTGGGTGACCCCCATAGGGACTCAAAGTCGGGGTCACCCCAAACCACCAAGGGCTAAGGAAGGCGAGTTTGTAGTCACCCTCATACAGTCAGCCGGAAGGATACCTGGTTCCCACCTGGTTCATCCCAGCTACGCCCGGGTTACTCACCCTGCCACCTGAAGTGAGTAAAAACCCTGAAAGACACTCTGCCTGCGTGTGGTCATTCTGCGACTTGTGGTACTACAGCTTTACAAAGGGCCCTGGGGCTTGCCTCACTCTCAGGAGGCTACTACACCCGACTGCACCCACCATCAGCCCCAGGTGCCTCCTAATCTGCAGTGGCGGTCCCCTCTGACCGCAAATCTGAGAGTGGCGTCACGATCAAAACTGAAGATTCCCTACCTGTGACCAGCACCAGCTACGTGGAGTCCCTGAAGGTATGCACCGACACAGCACCGGCGGGGCTTCACACACACGTGTGTCCCACAGCTCCGGATGCCTCTCTACTTCCCCAATCAGCCTCTCTGTATCCATCCACACGTGTGTCCACAGCTCAGGATACCTCTCTACTTCCCCAATCAGACTCTCTGTATCCATCATCACGTGTGTCCCACAGCTCCGGATGCCTCTCTACTTCCCCAATCAGCCTCTCTGTATCCATCCACACGTGTGTCCACAGCTCAGGATACCTCTCTACTTCCCCAATCAGACTCTCTGTATCCATCCACACGTGTGTCCCACAGCTCAGGATGCCTCTCTACTTCCCCAATCTGCCTCTCTGTATCCATCCACACGTGTGTCCACAGCTCCGGATGCCTCTCTACTTCCCCAATCAGCCTCTCTGTATCCATCCACACGTGTGTCCACAGCTCCGGATGCCTCTCTACTTCCCCAATCTGCCTCTCTGTATCCATCCACACGTGTGTCCCACAGCTCAGTATGCCTCTCTACTTCCCCAATCTGCCTCTCTGTATCCATCCAAACGTGTGTCCCACAGCTCCGGATGCCTCTCTACTTCCCCAATCAGCCTCTCTGTATCCATCCACACGTGTGTCCCACAGTTTTGGATGCCTCTCCACTTCCCCAATCTGCCTCTCTGTATCCATCATCACATGTGTCCCACAGCTCTGGATGCCTCTCTACTTCCCCAATCAGCCTCTCTGTATCCATCCACACGTGTGTCCCACAGCTCAGGATGCCTCTCTACTTCCCCAATCAGCCTCTCTGTATCCATCCACACGTTTGTCCCACAGCTCAGGATGCCTCTCTACTTCCCCAATCTGACTCTCTGTATCCATCCACACGTGTGTCCCAAAGCTCCGGATGCCTCTCTACTTCCCCAATCAGCCTCTCTGTATCCATCCACACGTGTGTCCCACAGTTTTGGATGCCTCTCCACTTCCCCAATCAGCCTCTCTGTATCCATCCACACGTGTGTCCCACAGTTTTGGATGCCTCTCTACTTCCCCAATCAGCCTCTCTGCATCCATCCACACGTGTGTCCCACAGCTCAGGATGCCTCTCCACTTCCCCAATAAGCCTCTCTGTATCCATCCACACGTGTGTCCCACAGCTCAGGATGCCTCTCCACTTCCCCAATCTGCCTCTCTGTATCCATCATCACATGTGTCCCACAGCTCCGGATGCCTCTCTACTTCCCCAATCAGCTTCTCTGTATCCATCCACACGTGTGTCCACAGCTCAGGATGCCTCTCTACTTCCCCAATCAGCCTCTCTGTATCCATCCACACATGTGTCCCACAGCTCAGGATGCCTCTCCACTCCCCCAATTAGCCTCTCTGTATCCATCCACACGTGTGTCCCACAGCTCTGGATGCCTCTCTACTTCCCCAATCTGCCTCTCTGTATCCATCCACACGTGTGTCCCACAGCTCAGGATGCCTCTCTACTTCCCCAATCAGCCTCTCTGTATCCATCCACACGTGTGTCCCACAGCTCAGGATGCCTCTCTACTTCCCCAATCAGCCTCTCTGTATCCATCCACACGTGTGTCCCACAGCTCAGGATGCCTCTCCACTTCCCCAATCAGCCTCTCTGTATCCATCCACACGTGTGTCCCACAGCTCAGGATGCCTCTCTACTTCCCCAATCTGCCTCTCTGTATCCATCCACACGTGTGTCCCACAGCTCAGGATGCCTCTCTACTTCCCCAATCAGCCTCTCTGTATCCATCCACACGTGTGTCCCACAGCTCAGGATGCCTCTCTACTTCCCCAATCAGCCTCTCTGTATCCATCCACACGTGTGTCCCACAGCTCAGGATGCCTCTCTACTTCCCCAATCAGCCTCTCTGTATCCATCCACACGTGTGTCCCACAGCTCAGGATGCCTCTCTACTTCCCCAATCTGCCTCACTGTATCCATCCACACGTGTGTCCAACAGCTCAGGATGCCTCTCTACTTCCCCAATCAGCCTCTCTGTATCCATCCACACGTGTGTCCCACAGCTCTGGATGCCTCTCTACTTCCCCAATCTGCCTCTCTGTATCCATCCACACGTGTGTCCCACAGCTCAGGATGCCTCTCTACTTCCCCAATCAGCTTCTCTCTATCCATCCACACGTGTGTCCCACAGCTCAGGATGCCTCTCTACTTCCCCAATCAGCCTCTCTGTATCCATCCACACGTGTGTCCCACAGCTCAGGATGCCTCTCCACTTCCCCAATCAGCTTCTGTATCCATCCACACTTGTGTCCCACAGCTCAGGATGCCTCTCTACTTCCCCAATCAGCCTCTCTGTATCCATCCACACGTGTGTCCCACAGCTCAGGATGCCTCTCTACTTCCCCAATCAGCCTCTCTGTATCCATCCACACGTGTGTCCCACAGCTCTGGATGCCTCTCTACTTCCCCAATCTGCCTCTCTGTATCCATCCACACGTGTGTCCCACAGCTCAGGATGCCTCTCTACTTCCCCAATCAGCCTCTCTGTATCCATCCAAACGTGTGTCCCACAGCTCAGGATGCCTCTCCACTTCCCCAATCAGCCTCTCTGTATCCATCCACACGTGTGTCCCACAGCTCAGGATGCCTCTCCACTTCCCCAATCAGCCTCTCTGTATCCATCCACACGTGCGTCCCACAGCTCAGGATGCCTCTCCACTTCCCCAATCAGCCTCTCTGTATCCATCCACACGTGTGTCCCACAGCTCAGGATGCCTCTCCACTTCCTCAATCAGCCTCTCTGTATCCATCCACACGTGTGTCCCACAGCTCAGGATGCCTCTCTATTTCCCCAATCAGCCTCTCTGTATCCATCCACATGTGTGTCCCACAGCTCAGGATGCCTCTCTACTTCCCCAATCAGCCTCTCTGTATCCATCCACACATGTCCCACAGCTCAGGATGCCTCTCTACTTCCCCAATCAGCCTCTCTGTATCCATCCACACGTGTGTCCCACAGCTCAGGATGCCTCTCTACTTCCCCAATCAGCCTCTCTGTATCCATCCACACGTGTGTCCCACAGCTCAGGATGCCTCTCTACTTCCCCAATCAGCCTCTCTGTATCCATCCACACGTGTGTCCCACAGCTCAGGATGCCTCTCTACTTCCCCAATCAGCCTCTCTGTATCCATCCACACGTGTGTCCACAGCTCAGGATACCTCTCTACTGCCCCAATCAGCCTCTCTGTATCCATCCACACGTGTGTCCCACAGCTCAGGATGCCTCTCTACTTCCCCAATCAGCCTCTCTGTATCCATCCACACGTGTGTCCCACAGCTCAGGATGCCTCTCTACTTCCCCAATCAGCCTCTCTGTATCCATCCACACGTGTGTCCCACAGCTCAGGATGCCTCTCCACTTCCCCAATCAGCCTCTCTGTATCCATCCACACGTGTGTTCCACAGCTCAGGATGCCTCTCCACTTCCCCAATCAGCCTCTCTGTATCCATCCACACGTGTGTCCCACAGCTCAGGATGCCTCTCTTCTTCCCCAATCAGCCTCTCTGTATCCATCCACACGTGTGGCCCACAGCTCAGGATGCCTCTCTACTTCCCCAATCAGCCTCTCTGTATCCATCCACACGTGTGTCCCACAGCTCAGGATGCCTCTCCACTTCCCCAATCAGCCTCTCTGTATCCATCCACACGTGTGTCCCACAGCTCAGGATGCCTCTCTTCTTCCCCAATCAGCCTCTCTGTATCCATCCACACGTGTGTCCCACAGCTCCGGATGCCTCTCTACTTCCCCAATCTGCCTCTCTGTATCCATCCACACGTGTGGCCCACAGCTCAGGATGCCTCTCTACTTCCCCAATCAGCCTCTCTGTATCCATCCACACGTGTGTCCCACAGCTCAGGATGCCTCTCTACTTCCCCAATCAGCCTCTCTGTATCCATCCACACGTGTGTCCCACATCTCAGGATGCCTCTCTACTTCCCCAATCAGCCTCTCTGTATCCATCCACACGTGTGTCCCACAGCTCAGGATGCCTCTCTACTTCCCCAATCAGCCTCTCTGTATCCATCCACACGTGTGTCCCACAGCTCAGGATGCCTCTCCACTTCCCCAATCAGCCTCTCTGTATCCATCCACACGTGTGTCTCACAGCTCAGGATGCCTCTCCACTGCCCCAATCAGCCTCTCTGTATCCATCCACACGTGTGTCCCACAGCTCAGGATGCCTCTCTACTTCCCCAATCAGCCTCTCTGTATCCATCCACACGTGTGTCCCACAGCTCAGGATGCCTCTCTACTTCTCCAATCAGCCTCTCTGTATCCATCTACACGAGTGTCCCACAGCTCAGGATGCCTCTCTACTTCTCCAATCAGCCTCTCTGTATCCATCCACACGTGTGTCCCACAGCTCAGGATGCCTCTCTACTTCCCCAATCAGCCTCTCTGTATCCATCCACACGTGTGTCCCACAGCTCAGGATGCCTCTCTACTTCCCCAATCAGCCTCTCTGTATCCATCCACACGTGTGTCCCACAGCTCAGGATGCCTCTCTACTGCCCCAATCAGCCTCTCTGTATCCATCATCACGTGTGTCCCTCAGCTCAGGATGCCTCTCCACTTCCCCAATCAGCCTCTCTGTATCCATCCACACGTGTGTCCCACAGCTCAGGATGCCTCTCTACTTCTCCAATCAGCCTCTCTGTATCCATCCACACGTGTGTCCCACAGCTCAGGATGCCTCTCTACTTCCCCAATCAGCCTCTCTGTATCCATCCACACATGTGTCCCACAGCTCAGGATGCCTCTCTACTTCTCCAATCAGCCTCTCTGTATCCATCCACACGTGTGTCCCACAGCTCAGGATGCCTCTCCACTTCCCCAATCAGCCTCTCTGTATCCATCCACACGTGTGTCCCACAGCTCAGGATGCCTCTCTGCTTCCCCAATCAGCCTCTCTGTATCCATCCACACGTGTGTCCCACAGCTCAGGATGCCTCTCAACTTCCCCAATCAGCCTCTCTGTATCCATCCACACGTGTGTCCCACAGCTCAGGATGCCTCTCTACTTCCCCAATCAGCTTCTCTGTATCCATCATCACGTGTGTCCCACAGCTCAGGATGCCTCTCTACTTTTCCAATCAGCCTCTCTGTATCCATCCACACGTGTGTCCCACAGCTCAGGATGCCTCTCTACTTCCCCAATCAGCCTCTCTGTATCCATCCACACGTGTGTCCCACAGCTCAGGATGCCTCTCTACTTCCCCAATCAGCCTCTCTGTATCCATCCACACGTGTGTCCCATAGCTCTGGATGCCTCTCTACTTCCCCAATCAGCCTCTCTGTATCCATCCACACGTGTGTCCCACAGCTCCGGATGCCTCTCCACTTCTCCAATCAGCCTCTCTGTATCCATCGACACGTGTGTCCCACAGCTCAGGATGCCTCTCTACTTCCCCAATCAGCCTCTCTGTATCCATCCACACGTGTGTCCCACAGCTCAGGATGCCTCTCTACTTCCCCAATCAGCCTCTCTGTATCCATCCACACGTGTGTCCCACAGCTCAGGATGCCTCTCTACTTCCCCAATCAGCCTCTCTGTATCCATCCACACGTGTATCCCACAGCTCAGGATGCCTCTCTATTTCCCCAATCAGCCTCTCTGTATCCATCCACATGTGTGTCCCACAGCTCAGGATGCCTCTCCACTTCCCCAATCAGCCTCTCTGTATCCATCCACACGTGTGTCCCACAGCTCAGGATGCCTCTCCACTTCCCCAATCAGCCTCTCTGTATCCATCCACATGTGTGTCCCACAGCTCAGGATGCCTCTCTACTTCCCCAATCACCTCTCTGTATCCATCCACACGTGTGTCCCACAGCTCCGGATGCCTCTCCACTTCCCCAATCAGCCTCTCTTTATCCATCCACACGTGCGTCCCACAGTTCCGGATGCCTCTCTACTTCCCCAATCAGCCTCTCTGTATCCATCCACACGTGTGTCCCACAGCTCAGGATGCCTCTCTACTTCCCCAATCAGCCTCTCTGTATCCATCCACACGTGTGTCCCACAGCTCAGGATGCCCCTCCACTTCCCCAATCAGCCTCTCTGTATCCATCCACACGTGTATCCCACAGCTCAGGATGCCTCTCTACTGCCCCAATCAGCCTCTCTGTATCCATCCACACGTGTGTCCCACAGCTCAGGATGCCTCTCTACTTCCCCAATCAGCCTCTCTGTATCCATCCACACGTGTGTCCCACAGCTCAGGATGCCTCTCCACTTCCTTAATCAGCCTCTATGTATCCATCCACACGTGTGTCCCACAGCTCAGGATGCCTCTCTACTTCCCCAATCAGCCTCTCTATATCCATCATCACGTGTGTCCCACAGCTCAGGATGCCTCTCTACTTCCCCAATCAGCCTCTCTGTATCCATCCACACGTGTGTCCCACAGCTCAGGATGCCTCTCTACTGCCCCAATCAGCCTCTCTGTATCCATCCACACGTGTGCCCCACAGCTCAGGATGCCTCTCTACTTCCTCAATCAGCCTCTCTGTATCCATCCACACGTGTGTCCCACAGCTCAGGATGCCTCTCTACTTCCCCAATCAGCCTCTCTGTATCCATCCACACGTGTGTCCCACAGCTCAGGATGCCTCTCTACTTCCCCAATCAGCCTCTCTGTATCCATCCACACGTGTCCCACAGCTCAGGATGCCTCTCCACTTCCTTAATCAGCCTCTATGTATCCATCCACACGTGTATCCCACAGCTCAGGATGCCTCTCTACTTCCCCAATCAGCCTCTCTGTATCCATCCACACGTGTGTCCCACAGCTCAGGATGCCTCTCTACTTCCCCAATCAGCCTCTCTGTATCCATCCACACGTGTGTCCCACAGCTCAGGATGCCTCTCCACTTCCCCAATCAGCCTCTCTGTATCCATCCACACGTGTGTCCCACAGCTCAGGATGCCTCTCTACTGCCCCAATCAGCCTCTCTGTATCCATCCACACGTGTGTCCCACAGCTCAGGATGCCTCTCTACTTCCCCAATCAGCCTCTCTGTATCCATCCACACGTGTGTCCCACAGCTCAGGATGCCTCTCTACTTCCCCAATCTGCCTCTCTGTATCCATCCACACGTGTGTCCCACAGCTCAGGATGCCTCTCTACTGCCCCAATCAGCCTCTCTGTATCCATCCACACGTGTGTACCACAGCTCAGGATGCCTCTCTACTTCCCCAATCAGCCTCTCTATATCCATCCACACGTGTGTCCCACAGCTCAGGATGCCTCTCTACTTCCCCAATCAGCCTCTCTATATCCATCCACACGTGTGTCCCACAGCTCAGGATGCCCCTCTACTTCCCCAATCAGCCTCTATGTATCCATCCACACGTGTGTCCCACAGCTCAGGATGCCTCTCTACTTCCCCAATCAGCCTTTCTATATCCATCCACACGTGTGTCCCACAGCTCAGGATGCCTCTCTACTTCCCCAATCAGCCTCTCTATATCCATCCACACGTGTGTCCCACAGCTCAGGATGCCTCTCCACTTCCCCAATCAGCCTCTCTGTATCCATCCACACATGTGTCCCACAGCTCAGGTTGCCTCTCTACTTCCCCAAACAGCCTCTCTATATCCATCCACACGTGTGTCCCACAGCTCAGGATGCCTCTCTACTTCCCCTATCAACCTCTCTGTATCCATCCACACGTGTGTCCCACAGCTCTGGATGCCTCTCTACTTCCCCAATCAGCCTCTCTATATCCATCCACACGTGTGTCCCACAGCTCAGGATGCCTCCCTACTTCCCCTATCAGCCTCTCTGTATCCATCCACACGTGTGTCCCACAGCTCAGGATGCCTCTCCACTTCCCCAATCAGCCCCTCTGTATCCATCCACACGTGTGTCCCACAGCTCCGGATGCCTCTCTACTGCCCCAATCAGCCTCTCTGTATCCATCCACACGTGTGTCCACAGCTCAGGATGCCTCTCCACTTCCCCAATCAGCCTCTCTGTATCCATCCACACGTGTGTCCCACAGCTCAGGATGCCTCTCTACTTCCCCTATCAGCCTCTCTGTATCCATCCACACGTGTGTCCCACAGCTCAGGATGCCTCTCTACTTCCCCAATCAGCCTCTCTGTATCCATCCACACGTGTGTCCCACAGCTCTGGATGCCTCTCTACTTCCCCAATCAGCCTCTCTGTATCCATCCACACGTGTGTCCCACAGCTCAGGATGCCTCTCTACTTCCCCAATCAGCCTCTCTGTATCCATCCACACGTGTGTCCCACAGCTCAGGATGCCTCTCTACTTCCCCAATCAGCCTCTCTGTATCCATCCACACGTGTGTCCCACAGCTCAGGATGCCTCTCCACTTCCCCAATCAGCCCCTCTGTATCCATCCACACGTGTGTCCCACAGCTCAGGATGCCTCTCTACTTCCCCTATCAGCCTCTCTGTATCCATCCACACGTGTGTCCCACAGCTCAGGATGCCTCTCTACTTCCCCAATCAGCCTCTCTGTATCCATCCACACGTGTGTCCCACAGCTCAGGATGCCTCTCCACTTCCCCAATCAGCCTCTCTGTATCCATCCACACGTGTGTCCCACAGCTCAGGATGCCTCTCTACTTCCCCAATCAGCCTCTCTGTATCCATCCACACGTGTGTCCCACAGCTCAGGATGCCTCTCCACTTCCCCAATCAGCCTCTCTGTATCCATCCACACGTGTGTCCCACAGCTCAGGATGCCTCTCTACTTCCCCAATCAGCCTCTCTGTATCCATCCACACGTGTGTCCCACAGCTCAGGATGCCTCTCTACTTCCCCAATCTGCCTCTCTGTATCCATCCACACGTGTGTCCCACAGCTCAGGATGCCTCTCTACTTCCCCAATCAGCCTCTCTGTATCCATCCACACGTGTGTCCCACAGCTCTGGATGCCTCTCTACTTCCCCAATCAGCCTCTCTGTATCCATTCACACGTGTGTCCCACAGCTCCGGATGCCTCTCTACTTCCCCAATCAGCCTCTCTGTATCCATCCACACGTGTGTCCACAGCTCAGGATGCCTCTCTACTTCCCCAATCAGACTCTCTGTATCCATCCACACGTGTGTCCCACAGCTCAGGATGCCTCTCTACTTCCCCAATCAGCCTCTCTGTATCCATCCACACGTGTGTCCCACAGCTCAGGATGCCTCTCTACTTCTCCAATCTGCCTCTCTGTATCCATCATCACTTGTGTCCCACAGCTCAGGATGCCTCCCTACTGCCCCAATCAGCCTCTCTGTATCCATCCACACGTGTGTCCCACAGCTCAGGATGCCTCTCTACTTCCCCAATCAGCCTCTCTGTATCCATCCACATGTGTGTCCCACAGCTCAGGATGCCTCCCTACTGCCCCAATCAGCCTCTCTGTATCCATCCACACGTGTGTCCCACAGCTCAGGATGCCTCTCTACTTCCCCAATCAGCCTCTCTGTATCCATCCACACGTGTGTCCCACAGCTCAGGATGCCTCTCTACTTCCCCAATCAGCCTCTCTGTATCCATCCACACGTGTGTCCCACAGCTCAGGATGCCTCTCTACTTCCCCAATCTGCCTCTCTGTATCCATCCACACGTGTGTCCCACAGCTCCGGATGCCTCTCCACTTCACCAATCAGCCTCTCTGTATCCATCCACACGTGTGTACCACAGCTCAGGATGCCTCTCTACTTTCCCAATCAGCCTCTCTGTATCCATCCACACGTGTGTCCCACAGCTCAGGATGCCTCTCTACTGCCCCAATCAGCCTCTGTGTATCCATCCACACGTGTGTCCCACAGCTCTGGATGCCTCTCCACTTCCCCAATCAGCCTCTCTGTATCCATCATCACGTGTGTCCCACAGCTCCGGATGCCTCTCCACTTCACCAATCAGCCTCTCTGTATCCATCCACACGTGTGTCCCACAGCTCAGGATGCCTCTCTACTTCCCCAATCAGCCTCTCTGTATCCATCCAAACGTGTGTCCCACAGCTCAGGATGCCTCTCCACTTCCCCAATCAGCCTCTCTGTATCCATCCACACGTGTGTCCCACAGCTCAGGATGCCTCTCTACTTCCCCAATCAGCCTCTCTGTATCCATCCAAACGTGTGTCCCACAGCTCAGGATGCCTCTCCACTTCCCCAATCAGCCTCTCTGTATCCATCCACACGTGTGTCCCACAGCTCAGGATGCCTCTCCACTTCCCCAATCAGCCTCTCTGTATCCATCCACACGTGCGTCCCACAGCTCAGGATGCCTCTCCACTTCCCCAATCAGCCTCTCTGTATCCATCCACACGTGTGTCCCACAGCTCAGGATGCCTCTCCACTTCCTCAATCAGCCTCTCTGTATCCATCCACACGTGTGTCCCACAGCTCAGGATGCCTCTCTATTTCCCCAATCAGCCTCTCTGTATCCATCCACATGTGTGTCCCACAGCTCAGGATGCCTCTCTACTTCCCCAATCAGCCTCTCTGTATCCATCCACACATGTCCCACAGCTCAGGATGCCTCTCTACTTCCCCAATCAGCCTCTCTGTATCCATCCACACGTGTGTCCCACAGCTCAGGATGCCTCTCTACTTCCCCAATCAGCCTCTCTGTATCCATCCACACGTGTGTCCCACAGCTCAGGATGCCTCTCTACTTCCCCAATCAGCCTCTCTGTATCCATCCACACGTGTGTCCCACAGCTCAGGATGCCTCTCTACTTCCCCAATCAGCCTCTCTGTATCCATCCACACGTGTGTCCCACAGCTCAGGATGCCTCTCCACTTCCCCAATCAGCCTCTCTGTATCCATCCACACGTGTGTTCCACAGCTCAGGATGCCTCTCCACTTCCCCAATCAGCCTCTCTGTATCCATCCACACGTGTGTCCCACAGCTCAGGATGCCTCTCTTCTTCCCCAATCAGCCTCTCTGTATCCATCCACACGTGTGGCCCACAGCTCAGGATGCCTCTCTACTTCCCCAATCAGCCTCTCTGTATCCATCCACACGTGTGTCCCACAGCTCAGGATGCCTCTCCACTTCCCCAATCAGCCTCTCTGTATCCATCCACACGTGTGTCCCACAGCTCAGGATGCCTCTCTTCTTCCCCAATCAGCCTCTCTGTATCCATCCACACGTGTGTCCCACAGCTCCGGATGCCTCTCTACTTCCCCAATCTGCCTCTCTGTATCCATCCACACGTGTGGCCCACAGCTCAGGATGCCTCTCTACTTCCCCAATCAGCCTCTCTGTATCCATCCACACGTGTGTCCCACAGCTCAGGATGCCTCTCTACTTCCCCAATCAGCCTCTCTGTATCCATCCACACGTGTGTCCCACATCTCAGGATGCCTCTCTACTTCCCCAATCAGCCTCTCTGTATCCATCCACACGTGTGTCCCACAGCTCAGGATGCCTCTCTACTTCCCCAATCAGCCTCTCTGTATCCATCCACACGTGTGTCCCACAGCTCAGGATGCCTCTCCACTTCCCCAATCAGCCTCTCTGTATCCATCCACACGTGTGTCTCACAGCTCAGGATGCCTCTCCACTGCCCCAATCAGCCTCTCTGTATCCATCCACACGTGTGTCCCACAGCTCAGGATGCCTCTCTACTTCCCCAATCAGCCTCTCTGTATCCATCCACACGTGTGTCCCACAGCTCAGGATGCCTCTCTACTTCTCCAATCAGCCTCTCTGTATCCATCTACACGAGTGTCCCACAGCTCAGGATGCCTCTCTACTTCTCCAATCAGCCTCTCTGTATCCATCCACACGTGTGTCCCACAGCTCAGGATGCCTCTCTACTTCCCCAATCAGCCTCTCTGTATCCATCCACACGTGTGTCCCACAGCTCAGGATGCCTCTCTACTTCCCCAACCAGCCTCTCTGTATCCATCCACACGTGTGTCCCACAGCTCAGGATGCCTCTCTACTGCCCCAATCAGCCTCTCTGTATCCATCATCACGTGTGTCCCTCAGCTCAGGATGCCTCTCCACTTCCCCAATCAGCCTCTCTGTATCCATCCACACGTGTGTCCCACAGCTCAGGATGCCTCTCTACTTCTCCAATCAGCCTCTCTGTATCCATCCACACGTGTGTCCCACAGCTCAGGATGCCTCTCTACTTCCCCAATCAGCCTCTCTGTATCCATCCACACATGTGTCCCACAGCTCAGGATGCCTCTCTACTTCTCCAATCAGCCTCTCTGTATCCATCCACACGTGTGTCCCACAGCTCAGGATGCCTCTCTACTGCCCCAATCAGCCTCTCTGTATCCATCCACACGTGTGCCCCACAGCTCAGGATGCCTCTCCACTTCCCCAATCAGCCTCTCTGTATCCATCCACACGTGTGTCCCACAGCTCAGGATGCCTCTCTGCTTCCCCAATCAGCCTCTCTGTATCCATCCACACGTGTGTCCCACAGCTCAGGATGCCTCTCTGCTTCCCCAATCAGCCTCTCTGTATCCATCCACACGTGTGTCCCACAGCTCAGGATGCCTCTCTACTTCCCCAATCAGCTTCTCTGTATCCATCATCACGTGTGTCCCACAGCTCAGGATGCCTCTCTACTTTTCCAATCAGCCTCTCTGTATCCATCCACACGTGTGTCCCACAGCTCAGGATGCCTCTCTACTTCCCCAATCAGCCTCTCTGTATCCATCCACACGTGTGTCCCACAGCTCAGGATGCCTCTCTACTTCCCCAATCAGCCTCTCTGTATCCATCCACACGTGTGTCCCATAGCTCTGGATGCCTCTCTACTTCCCCAATCAGCCTCTCTGTATCCATCCACACGTGTGTCCCACAGCTCCGGATGCCTCTCCACTTCTCCAATCAGCCTCTCTGTATCCATCCACACGTGTGTCCCACAGCTCAGGATGCCTCTCTACTTCCCCAATCAGCCTCTCTGTATCCATCCACACGTGTATCCCACAGCTCAGGATGCCTCTCTATTTCCCCAATCAGCCTCTCTGTATCCATCCACATGTGTGTCCCACAGCTCAGGATGCCTCTCCACTTCCCCAATCAGCCTCTCTGTATCCATCCACACGTGTGTCCCACAGCTCAGGATGCCTCTCCACTTCCCCAATCAGCCTCTCTGTATCCATCCACATGTGTGTCCCACAGCTCAGGATGCCTCTCTACTTCCCCAATCACCTCTCTGTATCCATCCACACGTGTGTCCCACAGCTCCGGATGCCTCTCCACTTCCCCAATCAGCCTCTCTTTATCCATCCACACGTGCGTCCCACAGTTCCGGATGCCTCTCTACTTCCCCAATCAGCCTCTCTGTATCCATCCACACGTGTGTCCCACAGCTCAGGATGCCTCTCTACTTCCCCAATCAGCCTCTCTGTATCCATCCACACGTGTGTCCCACAGCTCAGGATGCCCCTCCACTTCCCCAATCAGCCTCTCTGTATCCATCCACACGTGTATCCCACAGCTCAGGATGCCTCTCTACTGCCCCAATCAGCCTCTCTGTATCCATCCACACGTGTGTCCCACAGCTCAGGATGCCTCTCTACTTCCCCAATCAGCCTCTCTGTATCCATCCACACGTGTGTCCCACAGCTCAGGATGCCTCTCCACTTCCTTAATCAGCCTCTATGTATCCATCCACACGTGTGTCCCACAGCTCAGGATGCCTCTCTACTTCCCCAATCAGCCTCTCTATATCCATCATCACGTGTGTCCCACAGCTCAGGATGCCTCTCTACTTCCCCAATCAGCCTCTCTGTATCCATCCACACGTGTGTCCCACAGCTCAGGATGCCTCTCTACTGCCCCAATCAGCCTCTCTGTATCCATCCACACGTGTGCCCCACAGCTCAGGATGCCTCTCTACTTCCTCAATCAGCCTCTCTGTATCCATCCACACGTGTGTCCCACAGCTCAGGATGCCTCTCTACTTCCCCAATCAGCCTCTCTGTATCCATCCACACGTGTGTCCCACAGCTCAGGATGCCTCTCTACTTCCCCAATCAGCCTCTCTGTATCCATCCACACGTGTCCCACAGCTCAGGATGCCTCTCCACTTCCTTAATCAGCCTCTATGTATCCATCCACACGTGTATCCCACAGCTCAGGATGCCTCTCTACTTCCCCAATCAGCCTCTCTGTATCCATCCACACGTGTGTCCCACAGCTCAGGATGCCTCTCCACTTCCCCAATCAGCCTCTCTGTATCCATCCACACGTGTGTCCCACAGCTCAGGATGCCTCTCTACTGCCCCAATCAGCCTCTCTGTATCCATCCACACGTGTGTCCCACAGCTCAGGATGCCTCTCTACTTCCCCAATCAGCCTCTCTGTATCCATCCACACGTGTGTCCCACAGCTCAGGATGCCTCTCTACTTCCCCAATCTGCCTCTCTGTATCCATCCACACGTGTGTCCCACAGCTCAGGATGCCTCTCTACTGCCCCAATCAGCCTCTCTGTATCCATCCACACGTGTGTACCACAGCTCAGGATGCCTCTCTACTTCCCCAATCAGCCTCTCTATATCCATCCACACGTGTGTCCCACAGCTCAGGATGCCTCTCTACTTCCCCAATCAGCCTCTCTATATCCATCCACACGTGTGTCCCACAGCTCAGGATGCCCCTCTACTTCCCCAATCAGCCTCTATGTATCCATCCACACGTGTGTCCCACAGCTCAGGATGCCTCTCTACTTCCCCAATCAGCCTTTCTATATCCATCCACACGTGTGTCCCACAGCTCAGGATGCCTCTCTACTTCCCCAATCAGCCTCTCTATATCCATCCACACGTGTTCCACAGCTCAGGATGCCTCTCCACTTCCCCAATCAGCCTCTCTGTATCCATCCACACATGTGTCCCACAGCTCAGGTTGCCTCTCTACTTCCCCAAACAGCCTCTCTATATCCATCCACACGTGTGTCCCACAGCTCAGGATGCCTCTCTACTTCCCCTATCAACCTCTCTGTATCCATCCACACGTGTGTCCCACAGCTCTGGATGCCTCTCTACTTCCCCAATCAGCCTCTCTATATCCATCCACACGTGTGTCCCACAGCTCAGGATGCCTCCCTACTTCCCCTATCAGCCTCTCTGTATCCATCCACACGTGTGTCCCACAGCTCAGGATGCCTCTCCACTTCCCCAATCAGCCCCTCTGTATCCATCCACACGTGTGTCCCACAGCTCCGGATGCCTCTCTACTGCCCCAATCAGCCTCTCTGTATCCATCCACACGTGTGTCCACAGCTCAGGATGCCTCTCCACTTCCCCAATCAGCCTCTCTGTATCCATCCACACGTGTGTCCCACAGCTCAGGATGCCTCTCTACTTCCCCTATCAGCCTCTCTGTATCCATCCACACGTGTGTCCCACAGCTCAGGATGCCTCTCTACTTCCCCAATCAGCCTCTCTGTATCCATCCACACATGTCCCACAGCTCAGGATGCCTCTCTACTTCCCCAATCAGCCTCTCTGTATCCATCCACACGTGTGTCCCACAGCTCAGGATGCCTCTCCACTTCCCCAATCAGCCCCTCTGTATCCATCCACACGTGTGTCCCACAGCTCAGGATGCCTCTCTACTTCCCCTATCAGCCTCTCTGTATCCATCCACACGTGTGTCCCACAGCTCAGGATGCCTCTCTACTTCCCCAATCAGCCTCTCTGTATCCATCCACACGTGTGTCCCACAGCTCAGGATGCCTCTCCACTTCCCCAATCAGCCTCTCTGTATCCATCCACACGTGTGTCCCACAGCTCAGGATGCCTCTCTACTTCCCCAATCAGCCTCTCTGTATCCATCCACACGTGTGTCCCACAGCTCAGGATGCCTCTCCACTTCCCCAATCAGCCTCTCTGTATCCATCCACACGTGTGTCCCACAGCTCAGGATGCCTCTCTACTTCCCCAATCAGCCTCTCTGTATCCATCCACACGTGTGTCCCACAGCTCAGGATGCCTCTCTACTTCCCCAATCTGCCTCTCTGTATCCATCCACACGTGTGTCCCACAGCTCAGGATGCCTCTCTACTGCCCCAATCAGCCTCTCTGTATCCATTCACACGTGTGTCCCACAGCTCCGGCTGCCTCTCTACTTCCCCAATCAGCCTCTCTGTATCCATCCACACGTGTGTCCACAGCTCAGGATGCCTCTCTACTTCCCCAATCAGACTCTCTGTATCCATCCACACGTGTGTCCCACAGCTCAGGATGCCTCTCTACTTCCCCAATCAGCCTCTCTGTATCCATCCACACGTGTGTCCCACAGCTCAGGATGCCTCTCTACTTCTCCAATCTGCCTCTCTGTATCCATCATCACTTGTGTCCCACAGCTCAGGATGCCTCCCTACTGCCCCAATCAGCCTCTCTGTATCCATCCACACGTGTGTCCCACAGCTCAGGATGCCTCTCTACTTCCCCAATCAGCCTCTCTGTATCCATCCACATGTGTGTCCCACAGCTCAGGATGCCTCTCTACTTCCCCAATCAGCCTCTCTGTATCCATCCACATGTGTGTCCCACAGCTCAGGATGCCTCCCTACTGCCCCAATCAGCCTCTCTGTATCCATCCACACGTGTGTCTCACAGCTCAGGATGCCTCTCTACTTCCCCAATCAGCCTCTCTGTATCCATCCACACGTGTGTCCCACAGCTCAGGATGCCTCTCTACTTCCCCAATCAGCCTCTCTGTATCCATCCACACGTGTGTCCCACAGCTCAGGATGCCTCTCTACTTCCCCAATCTGCCTCTCTGTATCCATCCACACGTGTGTCCCACAGCTCCGGATGCCTCTCCACTTCACCAATCAGCCTCTCTGTATCCATCCACACGTGTGTCCCACAGCTCAGGATGCCTCTCTACTTTCCCAATCAGCCTCTCTGTATCCATCCACACGTGTGTCCCACAGCTCAGGATGCCTCTCTACTGCCCCAATCAGCCTCTGTGTATCCATCCACACGTGTGTCCCACAGCTCTGGATGCCTCTCCACTTCCCCAATCAGCCTCTCTGTATCCATCATCACGTGTGTCCCACAGCTCCGGATGCCTCTCCACTTCACCAATCAGCCTCTCTGTATCCATCCACACGTGTGTCCCACAGCTCAGGATGCCTCTCTACTTCCCCAATCAGCCTCTCTGTATCCATCCACACGTGTGTCCCACAGCTCAGGATGCCTCTCCACTTCCCCAATCAGCCTCTCTGTATCCATCCACACGTGTGTCCCACAGCTCAGGATGCCTCTCCACTTCCCCAATCAGCCTCTCTGTATCCATCCACACGTGTGTCCCACAGCTCAGGATGCCTCTCTACTTCCCCAATCAGCCTCTCTATATCCATCCACACGTGTGTCCCACAGCTCAGGATGCCTCTCTACTTCCCCAATCAGCCTCTCTGTATCCATCCACACGTGTGTCCCACAGCTCAGGATGCCTCTCTACTTCTCCAATCTGCCTCTCTGTATCCATCCACACGTGTGTCCCACAGCTCAGGATTCCTCTCTACTTCCCCAATCAGCCTCTCTGTATCCATTCACACGTGTGTTCCACAGCTCAGGATGCCTCTCTACTTCCCCAATCAGCCTCTCTGTATCCATCCACACGTGTGTCCCACAGCTCTGGATACCTCTCTACTTCCCCAGTCAGCCTCTCTGTATCCATCCACACGTGTGTCCCACAGCTCTGGATACCTCTCTACTTCTTCAATCAGCCTCTCTGTATCCATCCACACGTGTGTCCCACAGCTCAGGATGCCTCTCTACTTCCCCAATCAGCCTCTCTGTATCCATCCACACGTGTGTCCCACAGCTCTGGATGCCGCTCCACTTCCCCAATCTGCCTCTCTGTATCCATCCACACGTGTGTCCCACAGCTCAGGATGCCTCTCCACTTCCCCAATCTGCCTCTCTGTATCCATCGACACGTGTGTCCCACAGCTCAGGATGCCTCTCCACTTCCCCAATCTGCCTCTCTGTATCCATCCACACGTGTGTCCCACAGCTCAGGATGCCTCTCCACTTCTCCAATCTGCCTCTCTGTATCCATCCACACGTGTGTCCCACAGCTCAGGATGCCTCTCCACTTCCCCAATCTGCCTCTCTGTATCCATCCACACGTGTGTCCCACAGCTCAGGATGCCTCTCCACTTCCCCAATCAGCCTCTCTGTATCCATCCACACGTGTGTCCCACAGCTCAGGATGCCTCTCTACTTCCCCAATCAGCCTCTCTGTATCCATCCACACGTGTGTCCCACAGCTCAGGATGCCTCTCTACTTCCCCAATCAGCCTCTCTGTATCCAGCCACACGTGTGTCCCACAGCTCAGGATGCCTCTCTACTTCTCCAATCTGCCTCTCTGTATACATCCACACGTGTGTCCCACAGCTCAGGATGCCTCTCCACTTCCCCAATCACCTCTCTGTATCCATCCACACGTGTGTCCCACAGCTCAGGATGCCTCTCTACTTCCCCAATCAGCCTCTCTGTATCCATCCACATGTGTGTCCCACAGCTCAGGATGCCTCTCCACTTCCCCAATCTGCCTCTCTGTATCCATCCACACGTGTGTCCCACAGCTCAGGATGCCTCTCTACTTCCCCAATCAGCGTCTCTGTATCCATCCACACGTGTGTCCACAGCTCAGGATGCCTCTCTACTTCCCCAATCTGCCTCTCTGTATCCATCCACACGTGTGTCCCACAGCTCCGGATGCCTCTCCACTTCACCAATCAGCCTCTCTGTATCCATCCACACGTGTGTCCCACAGCTCAGGATGCCTCTCTACTTTCCCAATCAGCCTCTCTGTATCCATCCACACGTGTGTCCCACAGCTCAGGATGCCTCTCTACTGCCCCAATCAGCCTCTGTGTATCCATCCACACGTGTGTCCCACAGCTCTGGATGCCTCTCCACTTCCCCAATCAGCCTCTCTGTATCCATCATCACGTGTGTCCCACAGCTCCGGATGCCTCTCCACTTCACCAATCAGCCTCTCTGTATCCATCCACACGTGTGTCCCACAGCTCAGGATGCCTCTCTACTTCCCCAATCAGCCTCTCTGTATCCATCCACACGTGTGTCCCACAGCTCAGGATGCCTCTCCACTTCCCCAATCAGCCTCTCTGTATCCATCCACACGTGTGTCCCACAGCTCAGGATGCCTCTCCACTTCCCCAATCAGCCTCTCTGTATCCATCCACACGTGTGTCCCACAGCTCAGGATGCCTCTCTACTTCCCCAATCAGCCTCTCTATATCCATCCACACGTGTGTCCCACAGCTCAGGATGCCTCTCTACTTCCCCAATCAGCCTCTCTGTATCCATCCACACGTGTGTCCCACAGCTCAGGATGCCTCTCTACTTCTCCAATCTGCCTCTCTGTATCCATCCACACGTGTGTCCCACAGCTCAGGATTCCTCTCTACTTCCCCAATCAGCCTCTCTGTATCCATTCACACGTGTGTTCCACAGCTCAGGATGCCTCTCTACTTCCCCAATCAGCCTCTCTGTATCCATCCACACGTGTGTCCCACAGCTCTGGATACCTCTCTACTTCCCCAGTCAGCCTCTCTGTATCCATCCACACGTGTGTCCCACAGCTCTGGATACCTCTCTACTTCTTCAATCAGCCTCTCTGTATCCATCCACACGTGTGTCCCACAGCTCAGGATGCCTCTCTACTTCCCCAATCAGCCTCTCTGTATCCATCCACACGTGTGTCCCACAGCTCTGGATGCCGCTCCACTTCCCCAATCTGCCTCTCTGTATCCATCCACACGTGTGTCCCACAGCTCAGGATGCCTCTCCACTTCCCCAATCTGCCTCTCTGTATCCATCGACACGTGTGTCCCACAGCTCAGGATGCCTCTCCACTTCCCCAATCTGCCTCTCTGTATCCATCCACACGTGTGTCCCACAGCTCAGGATGCCTCTCCACTTCTCCAATCTGCCTCTCTGTATCCATCCACACGTGTGTCCCACAGCTCAGGATGCCTCTCTACTGCCCCAATCAGCCTCTCTGTATCCATCCACACGTGTGTCCCACAGCTCAGGATGCCTCTCCACTTCCCCAATCTGCCTCTCTGTATCCATCCACACGTGTGTCCCACAGCTCAGGATGCCTCTCCACTTCCCCAATCAGCCTCTCTGTATCCATCCACACGTGTGTCCCACAGCTCAGGATGCCTCTCTACTTCCCCAATCAGCCTCTCTGTATCCATCCACACGTGTGTCCCACAGCTCAGGATGCCTCTCTACTTCCCCAATCAGCCTCTCTGTATCCAGCCACACGTGTGTCCCACAGCTCAGGATGCCTCTCTACTTCCCCAATCAGCCTCTCTGTATCCATCCACATGTGTGTCCCACAGCTCAGGATGCCTCTCCACTTCCCCAATCTGCCTCTCTGTATCCATCCACACGTGTGTCCCACAGCTCAGGATGCCTCTCTACTTCCCCAATCAGCGTCTCTGTATCCATCCACACGTGTGTCCACAGCTCAGGATGCCTCTCTACTTCCCCAATCAGCCTCTCTGTATCCATCCACACGTGTGTCCCACAGCTCAGGATGCCTCTCTACTTCCCCAATCTGCCTCTCTGTATCCATCCACACGTGTGTCCCACAGCTCCGGATGCCTCTCCACTTCACCAATCAGCCTCTCTGTATCCATCCACACGTGTGTCCCACAGCTCAGGATGCCTCTCTACTTTCCCAATCAGCCTCTCTGTATCCATCCACACGTGTGTCCCACAGCTCAGGATGCCTCTCTACTGCCCCAATCAGCCTCTGTGTATCCATCCACACGTGTGTCCCACAGCTCTGGATGCCTCTCCACTTCCCCAATCAGCCTCTCTGTATCCATCATCACGTGTGTCCCACAGCTCCGGATGCCTCTCCACTTCACCAATCAGCCTCTCTGTATCCATCCACACGTGTGTCCCACAGCTCAGGATGCCTCTCTACTTCCCCAATCAGCCTCTCTGTATCCATCCACACGTGTGTCCCACAGCTCAGGATGCCTCTCCACTTCCCCAATCAGCCTCTCTGTATCCATCCACACGTGTGTCCCACAGCTCAGGATGCCTCTCCACTTCCCCAATCAGCCTCTCTGTATCCATCCACACGTGTGTCCCACAGCTCAGGATGCCTCTCTACTTCCCCAATCAGCCTCTCTATATCCATCCACACGTGTGTCCCACAGCTCAGGATGCCTCTCTACTTCCCCAATCAGCCTCTCTGTATCCATCCACATGTGTGTCCCACAGCTCAGGATGCCTCTCCACTTCCCCAATCTGCCTCTCTGTATCCATCCACACGTGTGTCCCACAGCTCAGGATGCCTCTCTACTTCCCCAATCAGCGTCTCTGTATCCATCCACACGTGTGTCCACAGCTCAGGATGCCTCTCTACTTCCCCAATCAGCCTCTCTGTATCCATCCACACGTGTGTCCCACAGCTCAGGATGCCTCTCTACTTCCCCAATCTGCCTCTCTGTATCCATCCACACGTGTGTCCCACAGCTCCGGATGCCTCTCCACTTCACCAATCAGCCTCTCTGTATCCATCCACACGTGTGTCCCACAGCTCAGGATGCCTCTCTACTTTCCCAATCAGCCTCTCTGTATCCATCCACACGTGTGTCCCACAGCTCAGGATGCCTCTCTACTGCCCCAATCAGCCTCTGTGTATCCATCCACACGTGTGTCCCACAGCTCTGGATGCCTCTCCACTTCCCCAATCAGCCTCTCTGTATCCATCATCACGTGTGTCCCACAGCTCCGGATGCCTCTCCACTTCACCAATCAGCCTCTCTGTATCCATCCACACGTGTGTCCCACAGCTCAGGATGCCTCTCTACTTCCCCAATCAGCCTCTCTGTATCCATCCACACGTGTGTCCCACAGCTCAGGATGCCTCTCTACTTCCCCAATCAGCCTCTCTGTATCCATCCACACGTGTGTCCCACAGCTCAGGATGCCTCTCTACTTCCCCAATCAGCCTCTCTGTATCCATCCACACGTGTGTCCCACAGCTCAGGATGCCTCTCCACTTCCCCAATCAGCCTCTCTGTATCCATCCACACGTGTGTCCCACAGCTCAGGATGCCTCTCCACTTCCCCAATCAGCCTCTCTGTATCCATCCACACGTGTGTCCCACAGCTCAGGATGCCTCTCTACTTCCCCAATCAGCCTCTCTATATCCATCCACACGTGTGTCCCACAGCTCAGGATGCCTCTCTACTTCCCCAATCAGCCTCTCTGTATCCATCCACACGTGTGTCCCACAGCTCAGGATGCCTCTCTACTTCTCCAATCTGCCTCTCTGTATCCATCCACACGTGTGTCCCACAGCTCAGGATTCCTCTCTACTTCCCCAATCAGCCTCTCTGTATCCATTCACACGTGTGTTCCACAGCTCAGGATGCCTCTCTACTTCCCCAATCAGCCTCTCTGTATCCATCCACACGTGTGTCCCACAGCTCTGGATACCTCTCTACTTCCCCAGTCAGCCTCTCTGTATCCATCCACACGTGTGTCCCACAGCTCTGGATACCTCTCTACTTCTTCAATCAGCCTCTCTGTATCCATCCACACGTGTGTCCCACAGCTCAGGATGCCTCTCTACTTCCCCAATCAGCCTCTCTGTATCCATCCACACGTGTGTCCCACAGCTCTGGATGCCGCTCCACTTCCCCAATCTGCCTCTCTGTATCCATCCACACGTGTGTCCCACAGCTCAGGATGCCTCTCCACTTCCCCAATCTGCCTCTCTGTATCCATCGACACGTGTGTCCCACAGCTCAGGATGCCTCTCCACTTCCCCAATCTGCCTCTCTGTATCCATCCACACGTGTGTCCCACAGCTCAGGATGCCTCTCCACTTCTCCAATCTGCCTCTCTGTATCCATCCACACGTGTGTCCCACAGCTCAGGATGCCTCTCCACTTCCCCAATCTGCCTCTCTGTATCCATCCACACGTGTGTCCCACAGCTCAGGATGCCTCTCCACTTCCCCAATCAGCCTCTCTGTATCCATCCACACGTGTGTCCCACAGCTCAGGATGCCTCTCTACTTCCCCAATCAGCCTCTCTGTATCCATCCACACGTGTGTCCCACAGCTCAGGATGCCTCTCCACTTCCCCAATCTGCCTCTCTGTATCCATCCACACGTGTGTCCCACAGCTCAGGATGCCTCTCTACTTCCCCAATCAGCGTCTCTGTATCCATCCACACGTGTGTCCACAGCTCAGGATGCCTCTCTACTTCCCCAATCAGCCTCTCTGTATCCATCCACATGTGTGTCCCACAGCTCAGGATGCCTCTCCACTTCCCCAATCTGCCTCTCTGTATCCATCCACACGTGTGTCCCACAGCTCAGGATGCCTCTCTACTTCCCCAATCAGCGTCTCTGTATCCATCCACACGTGTGTCCACAGCTCAGGATGCCTCTCTACTTCCCCAATCAGCCTCTCTGTATCCATCCACACGTGTGTCCCACAGCTCAGGATGCCTCTCCACTTCCCCAATCAGCCTCTCTGTATCCATCCACACGTGTGTCCCACAGCTCCGGATACCTCTCTACTTCCCCAATCAGCCTCTCTGTATCCATCCACACGTGTGTCCCACAGCTCAGGATGCCTCTCTACTTCCCCAATCAGCCTCTCTGTATCCATTCACATGTGTGTCCCACAGCTCAGGATGCCTCTCTACTTCCCCAATCAGCCTCTCTGTATCCATCCACACGTGTGTCCCACAGCTCAGGATGCCTCTCCACTTCCCCAATCAGCCTCTCTGTATCCATCCACACGTGTGTCCCACAGCTCAGGATGCCTCTCTACTTCCCCAATCACCTCTCTGTATCCATCCACACGTGTGTCCCACAGCTCAGGATGCCTCTCCACTTCCCCAATCAGCCTCTCTGTATCCATCCACACGTGTGTCCCACAGCTCAGGATGCCTCTCCACTTCCCCAATCAGCCTCTCTGTATCCATCCACACGTGTGTCCCACAGCTCAGGATGCCTCTCTACTTCCCCAATCACCTCTCTGTATCCATCCACACGTGTGTCCCACAGCTCTGGATGCCTCTCTACTTCCCCAATCAGTCTCTCTGTATCCATCCACACGTGTGTTCCACAGTTTTGGATGCCTCTCCACTTCCCCAATCTGCCTCTCTGTATCCATCATCACATGTGTCCCACAGCTCTGGATGCCTCTCTACTTCCCCAATCAGCCTCTCTGTATCCATCCACACGTGTGTCCCACAGCTCCGGATGCCTCTCTAGTTCCCCAATCTGACTCTCTGTATCCATCCACACGTGTGTCCCAAAGCTCCGGATGCCTCTCTACTTCCCCAATCAGCCTCTCTGTATCCATCCACACGTGTGTCCCACAGTTTTGGATGCCTCTCCACTTCCCCAATCAGCCTCTCTGTATCCATCCACACGTGTGTCCCACAGCTCAGGATGCCTCTCCACTTCCCCAATCTGCCTCTCTGCATCCATCATCACATGTGTCCCACAGCTCCGGATGCCTCTCTACTTCCCCAATCAGCTTCTCTGTATCCATCCACACGTGTGTCCACAGCTCAGGATGCCTCTCTACTTCCCCAATCAGCCTCTCTGTATCCATCCACACGTGTGTCCCACAGCTCTGGATGCCTCTCTACTTCCCCAATCTGCCTCTCTGTATCCATCCACACGTGTGTCCCACAGCTCAGGATGCCTCTCCACTTCCCCAATCAGCCTCTCTGTATCCATCCACACGTGTGTCCCACATCTCAGGATGCCTCTCCACTTCCCCAATCAGCCTCTCTGTATCCATCCACACGTGTGTCCCACAGCTCAGGATGCCTCTCTACTTCCCCAATCAGCCTCTCTGTATCCATCCACACGTGTGTCCCACAGCTCAGGATGCCTCTTTACTTCCCCAATCAGCCTCTCTGTATCCATCCACACGTGTGTCCCACAGCTCAGGATGCCTCTCTACTTCTCCAATCAGCCTCTCTGTATCCATCCACACGTGTGTCCCACAGCTCAGAATGCCTCTCTACTTCCCCAATCAGCCTCTCTGTATCCATCCACACGTGTGTCCCACAGCTCAGGATGCCTCTCTACTTCTCCAATCAGCCTCTCTGTATCCATCCACACGTGTGTCCCACAGCTCAGGATGCCTCTCTACTTTCCCAATCAGCCTCTCTTTATCCATCCACACGTGTGTCCCACAGCTCAGGATGCCTCTCTACTTCCCCAATCAGCTTCTCTGTATCCATCCACACGTGTGTCCCATAGCTCTGGATGCCTCTCTACTTCCCCAATCAGCCTCTCTGTATCCATCCACACGTGTGTCCCACAGCTCCGGATGCCTCTCCACTTCTCCAATCAGCCTCTCTGTATCCATCGACACGTGTGTCCCACAGCTCAGGATGCCTCTCTACTTCCCCAATCAGCCTCTCTGTATCCATCCACACGTGTGTCCCACAGCTCAGGATGCCTCTCTACTTCCCCAATCAGCCTCTCTGTATCCATCCACACGTGTGTCCCACAGCTCAGGATGCCTCTCTACTTCTCCAATCTGCCTCTCTGTATCCATCCACACGTGTGTCCTACAGCTCTGGATGCCTCTCTACTTCCCCAATCAGCCTCTCTGTATCCATCCACACGTGTGTCCAACAGCTCCGGATGCCTCTCTACTGCCCCAATCTGCCTCACTGTATCCATCCACACGTGTGTCCCACAGCTCAGGATGCCTCTCTACTTCCCCAATCTGCCTCTCTGTATCCATCCACACGTGTGTCCCACAGCTCAGGATGCCTCTCTACTTCCCCAATCTGCCTCTCTGTATCCATCCACACGTGTGTCCCACAGTTTTGGATGCCTCTCCACTTCCCCAATCTGCCTCTCTGTATCCATCATCACATGTGTCCCACAGCTCTGGATGCCTCTCTACTTCCCCAATCAGCCTCTCTGTATCCATCCACACGTGTGTCCCACAGCTCCGGATGCCTCTCTACTTCCCCAATCTGACTTTCTGTATCCATCCACACGTGTGTCCCAAAGCTCCGGATGCCTCTCTACTTCCCCAATCAGCCTCTCTGTATTCATCCACACGTGTGTCCCAAAGCTCCGGATGCCTCTCCACTTCCCCAATCTGCCTCTCTGTATCCATCATCACATGTGTCCCACAGCTCTGGATGCCTCTCTACTTCCCCAATCAGCTTCTCTGTGTCCATCCACACATGTGTCCACAGCTCAGGATGCCTCTCTACTTCCCCAATCAGCCTCTCTGTATCCATCCACACGTGTGTCCCACAGCTCTGGACGCCTCTCTACTTCCCCAATCTGCCTCTCTGTATCCATCCACACGTGTGTCCCACAGCTCTGGATGCCTCTCTACTTCCCCAATCAGCCTCTCTGTATCCATCCACACGTGTGTCCCACAGCTCAGGATGCCTCTCTACTTCCCCAATCAGCCTCTCTGTATCCATCCACACGTGTGTCCCACAGCTCAGGATGCCTCTCTACTTCCCCAATCAGCCTCTCTTTTTCCATCCACACGTGTGTCCCACAGCTCAGGATGCCTCTCTACTTCCCCAATCAGCCTCTCTGTATCCATCCACACGTGTGTCCCACATCTCAGGATGCCTCTCCACTTCCCCAATCAGCCTCTCTGTATCCATCCACACGTGTGTCCCACAGCTCAGGATGCCTCTCTACTTCCCCAATCAGCCTCTCTGTATCCATCCACACGTGTGTCCCACAGCTCAGGATGCCTCTCTACTTCCCCAATCAGCCTCTCTGTATCCATCCACACGTGTGTCCCACAGCTCAGGATGCCTTTCTACTTCTCCAATCAGCCTCTCTGTATCCATCCACACGTGTGTCCCACAGCTCAGGATGCCTCTCTACTTCCCCAATCAGCCTCTCTGTATCCATCCACACGTGTGTCCCACAGCTCAGGATGCCTCTCTACTTCTCCAATCAGCCTCTCTGTATCCATCCACACGTGTGTCCCACAGCTCAGGATGCCTCTCTACTTCCCCAATCAGCCTCTCTTTATCCATCCACACGTGTGTCCCACAGCTCAGGATGCCTCTCTACTTCCCCAATCAGCTTCTCTGTATCCATCCACACGTGTGTCCCATAGCTCTGGATGCCTCTCTACTTCCCCAATCAGCCTCTCTGTATCCATCCACACGTGTGTCCCACAGCTCCGGATGCCTCTCCACTTCTCCAATCAGCCTCTCTGTATCCATCGACACGTGTGTCCCACAGCTCAGGATGCCTCTCTACTTCCCCAATCAGCCTCTCTGTATCCATCCACACGTGTGTCCCACAGCTCAGGATGCCTCTCTACTTCCCCAATCAGCCTCTCTGTATCCATCCACACGTGTGTCCCACAGCTCAGGATGCCTCTCTACTTCTCCAATCTGCCTCTCTGTATCCATCCACACGTGTGTCCTACAGCTCAGGATGCCTCTCTACTTCCCCAATCAGCCTCTCTGTATCCATCCACACGTGTGTCCCACAGCTCCGGATGCCTCTCTACTGCCCCAATCTGCCTCACTGTATCCATCCACACGTGTGTCCCACAGCTCAGGATGCCTCTCTACTTCCCCAATCTGCCTCTCTGTATCCATCCACACGTGTGTCCCACAGCTCAGGATGCCTCTCTACTTCCCCAATCAGCCTCTCTGTATCCATCCACACGTGTGTCCCACAGCTCAGGATGCCTCTCTACTTCCCCAATCAGCCTCTCTGTATCCATCATCACATGTGTCCCACAGCTCTGGATGCCTCTCTACTTCCCCAATCAGCCTCTCTGTATCCATCCACACGTGTGTCCCACAGCTCCGGATGCCTCTCTACTTCCCCAATCTGACTTTCTGTATCCATCCACACGTGTGTCCCAAAGCTCCGGATGCCTCTCTACTTCCCCAATCAGCCTCTCTGTATCCATCCACACGTGTGTCCCACAGCTCAGGATGCCTCTCTACTTCCCCAATCTGCCTCTCTGTATCCATCCACACGTGTGTCCCACAGTTCAGGATGCCTCTACACTTCCCCAATCAGCTTCTCTGTATCCATCCACACATGTGTCCCAAAGCTCCGGATGCCTCTCCACTTCACCAATCAGCCTCTCTGTATCCATCCACACGTGTGTCCCACAGTTTTGGATGCCTCTCCACTTCCCCAATCTGCCTCTCTGTATCCATCATCACATGTGTCCCACAGCTCCGGATGCCTCTCTACTTCCCCAATCAGCTTCTCTGTATCCATCCACACATGTGTCCACAGCTCAGGATGCCTCTCTACTTCCCCAATCAGCCTCTCTGTATCCATCCACACGTGTGTCCCACAGCTCTGGATGCCTCTCTACTTCCCCAATCTGCCTCTCTGTATCCATCCACACGTGTGTCCCACAGCTCTGGATGCCTCTCTACTTCCCCAATCAGCCTCTCTGTATCCATCCACACGTGTGTCCCACAGCTCAGGATGCCTCTCTACTTCCCCAATCAGCCTCTCTGTATCCATCCACACGTGTGTCCCACAGCTCAGGATGCCTCTCTACTTCCCCAATCAGCCTCTCTGTATCCATCCACACGTGTGTCCCACAGCTCAGGATGCCTCTCCACTTCCCCAATCAGCCTCTCTGTATCCATCCACACGTGTGTCCCACAGCTCAGGATGCCTCTCTACTTCCCCAATCAGCCTCTCTGTATCCATCCACACGTGTGTCCCACAGCTCAGGATGCCTCTCCACCTCCCCAATCAGCCTCTCTGTATCCATCCACATGTGTGTTTCACAGCTCAGGATGCCTCTCCACTTCCCCAATCAGCCTCTCTGTATCCATCATCACGTGTGTCCCACAGCTCAGGATGCCTCTCCACTTCCCCAATCAGCCTCTCTGTATCCATCCACACGTGCGTCCCACAGCTCCGGATGCCTCTCTACTTCCCCAATCTGCCTCTCTGTTTCCATCCACACGTGTGTCCCACAGCTCAGGATGCCTCTCCACTTCCCCAATCAGCCTCTCTGTATCCATCCACACGTGCGTCCCACAGCTCCGGATGCCTCTCTACTTCCCCAATCTGCCTCTCTGTATCCATCCACACGTGTGTCCCACAGCTCAGGATGCCTCTCTACTTCCCCAATCTGCCTCTCTGTATCCATCCACACGTGTGTCCCACAGCTCCGGATGCCTCTCTACTTCCCCAATCTGCCTCTCTGTTTCCATCCACACGTGTGTCCCACAGCTCAGGATGCCTCTCTACTTCCCCAATCAGCCTCTCTGTATCCATCCACACGTGTGTCCCACAGCTCCGGATGCCTCTCCACTTCCCCAATCTGCCTCTCTGTATCCATCCACACGTGTGTCCCACAGCTTTGGATGCCTCTCCACTTCTCCAATCAACCTCTCTGTATCCATCCACACGTGTGTCCCACAGCTCAGGATGCCTCTCTACTTCCCCAATCAGCCTCTCTGTATCTGTCGCGGGCGGAGGAGGGGACGCCGCGCTCTCCCACTGCTCGGGTCCGGCTGCCGTGGCTTGCTGCTGCTCGGTGGCTCGAGCGATGGGCCGGATCCCGGGGACTCTAGCGGCGCTCCTCGCCCGTGAGTGAAAGGGGTTTGGTTGTTGGGATAGTTTATTGTCCGTGACGCCACCCACGGTTGTGGTGATTGAGTGTACACCACCGCTGCTCTGGCTGGGGATCCCGGGAGTGATGGTATGGAGCAGCCAGTTGTGGTTTTGCCCCTCCGTGGGTAGGGGTTGGTGATCCCGGGGCCCAGTGATGGAATTGGATGGTGGACAGGCGGGTATGGAGCCTGTGGAGGTGCAGGGCGCAGGGGTAGCGCTGTGCCGCACGGCACGGAGGTACTCACTCAGTCAGTAAACACGACACAATTCTTGGTAAACAAACGGCTGGTTGGACGGGTCCCTCGGACGGTTACGGTGCTGATGTTCCCTGCAGTTGACGGTGACGGTCTCTTCCCTGCACCTATGTGTAGTTGTTTGGTAGCGATGGGTTCCCACCGGTAACCCGCTCCCCAGCTTGGATATGAGCCGGAGGAGCTCCACTCTTGCCCGCAGGCGCTGGCCCTGGGAAACTGGTGCCTTGGCGGTGGCGGTGTCTCCCCTTAACGGTCGGACTGTTGCCTTCAATCGGGACTTGGTTGTTGGGAGACAGTCTTCCCCTTCACTGACGGATTTGGCAAATTATGGCGACTCCTAGCCTTGCCGGGATCCGAAAGGCCCCTGTCCTGGTGCTGACTGTTCTTTGTATACCGCTCCGGTACCGCCGGGTCACCACCCGTCCACGGTCCTTTCGGCAACCTCCGAGCAGCCTCTCCTGCAGACGGTCACTGCCGTCTGCCAACCTTGCTGTCTCAGTCCGGGGCACACACCCGGACCAACTTCAGGCTTCTCGCTGTCACTTTCTCTGTCACTTTCAACTCTCCTCTTACTCTCCCTGTTTACTCCTTCACTTCCCTAGCTTAACTGCCTGGTTTTCCCGCCTCCAGAGCTGTGAACTCCTCGGTGGGTGGAGCCAACCGCCTGGCCCACCCCCTGGTGTGGACACCAGCTCCTGGAGGAATGCAACAAGGATTTTAGTTTTGACCTTGTGTGTACCTGCAGGGAATGTGGGGTGTGTGTGGTGTTGTGACCTGTGACCCCTGGCTTGCCCAGGGCGTCACATTCCCCCTTAGCAAAACGCAGACCGTCCTCGGGCTGCCCGTCCAACACCGGTTTTATTTTCCTTTTTGTTTTTCTGTGAAAATAGAAAAAACGGTAACATGTTTACAATTAAAATAACTTCTTCCCACATCGGGAGGTACTCTTACTTAAATGGTTTCAAACGGTTTACGGTTACGGTTTCCGCTCTCTCCCACCCAAGCAACCTGGCCCTGATGCTGCCCATAAAGCCCAGGCAGCACCCCTTGACCCCAGTCCTGCACCAAGTTACCCGAGCGGGTTCTGTCCTTCCCCTCCAGAGGGTAGCCACTGGTTCCTGTGGTGGCTGGGCCCCAGCCGGCTCTACTGCGGGCCCTCCCTCCAACCTGCCTCTCCGGAGGCGGTAACTGCGGAAACGGTAAAGGTAGCACAACTTATTTACATTCCACTTAACGTTTGTGGTTGCCCTGCAAGTTCACGGGCTTGTCCATAAGGAGTCGCTTATGCAACTTTTTAAACGGTCCCCACGGGGACAACGGTGCCGGCAACGGCCGGTTTTCCCAATCACGGTTAGACAATCTGGTTACTTTTCGGTAATCATTTTGCTTATCATCATTTTTCAAAACTTTCAAACATTTTAAACACACAGACAAACCTCTTTCCCCCCCCCTTTAAAGGACGGTCTCCCTGTACCTAAGTGGGGGTCTCCCTAGGTTGGAACGGGTGGACCTCCGGGGTCCGGTGTAAGTAAGGCTAGGCAGTGGGGCAGAGGGAACAATCAGTTCCTCCTCCCTGCTTTCGTGTGGGGCAGGCGGAGGCATAGGGGAGCTGGGTACAGGTTCATCCCTGGGCACTGGCACTGACTCACGGTTGACCTCTCCCATCACTTCTTCATCCACGGGTTGTGGGAACAGTATCACTGGAAGAATCACTGTGCCGTTCTGTGTAGGCCAGTCTGCTGGGAAGTCACCTCTTTTGCCTTCTCTGCTGGTAGGGGAACCGGTACTTCTGCCGCCGCTCTTAAGGCTGGTGGGCACCTTTTCAGATGGTCCCGGGAAACTGTGGCCAAAGTGCCTCCTTGGTCACGACTGATTTGGTAGGCCTTCCCATCTTTCATCCTGTGGGCTGAATGACGTACGGGTTCTGTTCCCATTGATCATCCAGCTTGTGGGTTCTCCTCTTCCGCTTCAGTACGACATCTCCGGGCTGAAAAGGGACAGCAGACGCCTTTTGATTGAAGCGCTGCTCCCGCAGTTCCCGACTCCGACTCAAGTTCTTCTCAACATATTCTTGAATCTGCCGGTATTGTACCCTTCGCCGAGTTTCCCATTCAGCTGTCGAAGGGAGTGCTTCTGGGGCCTCCAATCCCATTTCCAGGTCCACCGGCAGGCGGCCGGGACGAGCCCTCATCAGATATGCTGGGGTGCACTTTGTTGAGCTGGACGGGATATTGTTGTACATATCGACCAAGTCGGGTAGCTTTTCCGGCCACAGGTTCCGCTCTTCCAGCGGTAACGTCTTGAGGAGTCCCAGGACCAAGTGGTTCATCTTCTCACACATGCCGTTGGTCTGGGCATGGTAAGGGGTGGTCCGGATCTTCTTACAGCCGTACAACTGGCAGAACTCGTGGAACACCTCCGCTTCAAAAGCCGGGCCTTGGTCAGTAAGCACCTTTTCTGGATATCCATGTGGTCGGCAGAAATAAGCCTGGAATGCTCTAGCGGCAGTTCGACCAGTTAGATCCTTAACTGGGACAACCACCATGAATCTTGAATAGTGGTCTACTATGGTTAACGCGTAGGCGTACCCACTTCGGCTGGGGGTGAGCTTGACATGGTCCAGGGCGACCAGCTCCAGCGGCTGATGTGTGATGATCGGGTGTAGGGGTGTTACGTCCGGGTGGTGGAAGCACTGGACCGTACACCGATGTCCCCTGAGGAGGCAGCCAGGCCGGTCACCCCGCCAGAGGGTCCTGATGCACGGCAGCCGAAGCACTATAGGTAGCTGGACAGTCCGTAGAGGAGCAGGAAAGGTGGGTGATGCTGAACCCATGGAGTTCTGGACGGTAGTCCGGGTGACGAGGCTCAGGGTCCGAGGCCGGGTTGTAGGGTCAGGCGGGATCCGGAACCTGCTGAGCGATGGAACGGGTCACCGAACGGAGCCAGGGACTGGAGACTGGCGGAGCTGCGGCGGAGGTGGTGGGGCATCCGCCGAAGTCACCGTCAGGGTCCAGGGATGGACTTGGTTCGGAGCGACTGGCGTGGCAGGACAGGCTCTACGAGACAGGACAGGGTTAATGCAAGGCAAAGCACAAGGCAAAGCAATACAGGGACCTGAACACTAGCTTGCTAAACACGTAGAACAGGACCCGCCCACCAGGAAAGAGAACCTTATATACCCTGTACCTGTCTATGCAATATCCTGTTTCTGGGTGCTGGCCCTTTAAGAAAGGGTCAATGACCGCGCGCGCGCCCTAATGCGCATGCGCGAGGCCCGTGTGCCAGAAGCCAGTCCAGGAAGCGGTGAGGAGGAAGCAGGAGCGCCCGGCTGGGAGTCCCACGTCGCAGAGGAGCGCCGGGAGCGGGGAGCTGGACGCATGGGGGCCGCAGGCGGGGACGAGGAGGCCGGGACCGGAGTGGTGAGCAGGGGACGCCGCCGGGGAGCGGGGAGCGGGCCACGGGGACCGGAGAACGGGACCAGGGGACCGGGAAGCGTGACAGTACCGTCTCCCCCACGCCCTCCTCCCCCCGCAAGCGGGACAGGAAGGCACGAATCAGAGGAGTGCCAACATTTTCCCGGGGCTCCCAGGACCGATCCTCGGGACCATAACCCGCCCAGTCTACCAGGAAGTATTGCCGACCTCGCACGGTCTTCATGGCCACGATATCCCTTACCGCATAGATGTCATCGTCAGCAATAGGAGGGGGAGCAGTACCAACCTCAGCGGAGAAGGGACCAAGGACAACAGGCTTGAGCAAGGAGACATGGAAGGAGTTGGGTATCCGCATCATGGCCGGAAGCTGCAGCTTGTAGGAGACCGCATTGATCCTGCTGATGATCTTAAACGGCCCGATGTAGCGAGGACCCAACTTGTACGAGGGTAACTTCAATCGGACATATCTGGATGCAAGCCAGACCAGATCACCTGGAGAGAAACACGGGGGATCCAGGCGCCTCTTGTCCGCATGTCTCTTCATCCGTAAGGAAGCACGTTCTAGGGACGACTTGACAGAGTTCCATATGGCTGAAAAGTCCCGAACCAGAGTATCTGCTGCGGGGACGTCGGAAGCCGAGGATACTGGCAACGGGACAGAAGGCTGCAGTCCATAAACGATCTGAAAGGGAGAGCTGGAGGTGGACTCACTGATGTGCTGGTTATGGGAGAATTCAGCCCAAGGTAGGAGCGTGGACCAATCGTCATGATGGATGTTGACGTAGTGGCGCAGGAAGGAGGTCAGGATCTGATTGACCAGTTCCACTTGGCCATTCGACTGAGGATGGTAGGCCGAAGAAAAGTCCAAGGACACTCCCAGATGTTTGCAGAGAACCCTCCAGAAGCGGGAGGTAAACTGAGATTCTCTGTCGGACACAATGTGTGTGGGGAAGCCATGCAATCGGAATATGTGCTGTATGAAGGAGTCAGCTAGCTCCTGGGCAGAGGGCAACCCTGCCATGGGAACGAAGTGAGCCATCTTTGAGAAGCGATCCACCACAACCCATATGACCGTGTGTCCAGAGGATAAGGGTAAGTCCGTAATGAAGTCCATTGCGATATGTTGCCACGGAACGGAAGGAATGGGCAAAGGCAGAAGACGTCCATAGGGTAGGTGCTTGGGTGTCTTGTTCCGGGCACAGGATGGACAGGCTGAGACGAAGGTTGCGACGTCTTTACGGAGGGACGGCCACCAGTAGTGACGGACAATTGTACTCCAAGTCTTCTTCTGACCAGCATGGCCGGCGATCTTAGAAGCATGGCCCCAGTGCAGGACTCTCTGTCTGTCCGTATCTGAGACATAGGTTTTCCCAGGGGGTATCTGCGTTAGAGCGACAGGAGTCACCGGAATGACTTTACTGGGGTTGATGATGGGCTGCAACGTCTCCTCCTCCAACTCCACGGGCACGAAGGATCTGGACAGAGCGTCTGCCCGCACATTCTTATCCGCAGGCCGGAAATGGAGTTGGAAATCAAATCGAGCAAAGAACAGGGACCAGCGGGCTTGTCGTGGATTCAGTCTTTAGGCAGACTGCAGGTACTCCAGATTCTTGTGGTCCGTGTATATGATTACAGGGTATACAGCTCCCTCTAAGAGGTAGCGCCATTCCTCCAAGGCCAGCTTCACGGCCAGTAGCTCCCGATCCCCAATGGTGTAGTTGCGTTCGGGTGCCGAAAAGCTCTTGGAGAAGAATCCACAAGTGACCATCTTTCCGGAGGGGGAGTTCTGCATCAACACTGCCCCGGCTCCTGAGGAGGAGGCATCCACCTCTAAGGTGAACTGTCGGTTCAATTCAGGGCGATGGAGAACCGGGGAGGAAGCAAACGCCTGTTTCAAGGAGCAGAACGCGGCATCGGCCGCCGGGGACCAGTCCTTAGGATTAGCTCCTTTCTTAGTCAAGGCAGAGAGAGGTGCAGTCAAGGCAGAGAAATGCGGGATGAATTGACGGTAGTAGTTCGCAAAGCCAAGAAAGCGTTGGATAGCCTTCAGTCCGGAAGGAGGAGGCCAGTTGACGATGGCCGACACTTTCTCTGGGTCCATCTGCAGGCCGGTGTCCAAGATTACATAACCCAAGAAGGGAAGAGATGACTTTTCAAAGATGCATTTCTCGTACTTGGCGTACAGACGATTCTCTCTAAGCCTCTGGAGGACTAGCTGCACGTTCTCTCGGTGGGTTTGTAGATCTGGAGAGAAGACCAGGATGTCGTCCAGATACACCACCACACAGACATAGAGGAGATCTCTGAACACGTCGTTCACCAGTTCTTGGAAGACTGCCGGAGCATTACACAGACCAAAGGGCATGACACAATACTCGTAGTGCCCATCCCGAGTGTTGAAGGCGGTTTTCCATTCGTCTCCAGAGCGAATGCGAACCAGGTTATAGGCCCCACGGAGGTCCAACTTGGTGAACACACGGGCTCCTCGGAGCCGATCGAATAGTTCGGGGATGAGAGGCAGAGGGTATTTGTTCTTTACGGTGATCTGGTTTAATCCCCGGTAGTCAATGCAAGGGCGCAGGTCACCTTCCTTCTTTTTGACGAAGAAAAACCCTGCTCCGGCAGGGGACGAGGACCTCCGAATGAACCCCTTAGCTAGGCTCTCGGTGATATAGGCAGACATAGCTCGTGTTTCAGCAGGGGACAAGGGGTATATCCGTCCTCGAGGAGGCGTAGTTCCTGGCAGTAACTCGATGGCACAGTCGTAGGGACGATGAGGCGGTAGTACCTCCGACTCCTTTTTATCAAACACGTCCGTAAAGGACCAGTAGGCAGAAGGCAGTCCTGGTAGAGACTCTGGAACCGGAGGGCGTCGGACGGGCTGGATGGATTTCAGACATCTCTCGTGACACGAGGAGCCCCATCGGGTGATTTCACCTGTACTCCAGCTGACCGATGGTTCGTGTGTCCGTAGCCATGGAAGTCCCACCAGGATCTGATGAGACATGCGCGGGAGGACGTAGAAGGTGATCTTCTCGGTGTGCAGAGCACCGATCCGTACTTCCACAGGCTTGGTGATCAGTGATACGGTGTCAGAGAGGGGTATCCCATCAACAGAGGCGATCACCAGCGGTTTTTCTAGTGGAAGGACAGGCACCTGGTACTTATCCACCGTGGCCTGCTGGATGAAGTTGCCTGCTGCTCCGGAATCGAGGTACGCCTCTGCCGTGAACCGGGTCTCTTCTGTAGTAACTTGAATAGTCCAGGTAACGGAGTCTGAGAGAGTCCCAGCACCTAGGGTGGCCTCTCCTACCAAGCCTAGGCTTTGGAGTTTCCCGGCTTCTCGGGACAAGAGCGTAGCAGGTGTGTGCCATCACCGCAGTAGAAGCAGAGACCCTTTGCTAGTCGTTCTGCTCGGCGTTGTTCCGACTGCTTCAGGCGGTCAATCTGCATGGGCTCGGAGGTAGACACGCCATGTGACGCCAACTGGGGAGAGATGGACTTCAGTGGTGGGGAGGAGTGCCGTATCGGACGTCTCTCGCGGGACACTTCTTTGGATCGTTCCTGAAAGCGAAGATCCACTCGAGTCGCTAGGGCAATCAGGGCATCCAGGGTGGACGGCACGTCACGACCAGCCAGCTCATCTTTAATACGACCCGAGAGTCCCTCCCAGAAGGCGGCGGTTAGGGCCTCATTGTTCCACCCGAGTTCTGAAGCCAAGGTGCGAAAACGAATGGCATATTGGCCCACCGTCAGAGTCCCCTGACGTAGCCGGAGGAGAGACGAGGCAGACGCGGAGGCGCGTCCGGGCTCGTCAAAGGTGCCACGAAATGCCTGCAGGAATTCCTGGATGTTGGTGGTTACCGGATCCTCCTTCTCCCACAAGGGGTTCATCCAGGCCAGTGCCTCTCCCTCCAGATGGGACATCATGAACGCCACCTTGGCTTGGTCAGAGGCAAAAAGGTGCGGCAGCAGCTTGAAATGGAGAGAGCATTGGTTGATGAATCCCCTGCAGGTCTTGGGATCTCCGGCGTACCGGGGTGGTGAGGCCAAACGAAGTTTGGAAGTATCCGAGGAGGCTGCCACGGGAGCTGTGGCCGTGGATTGTACAGTGGAAACCTGAGATGCCAAGGATGTGGCCGTCGCTTGTAGCGTGTTCAGGCGGGTATCCACAGAAGACATGAAGTTCAGCATGCGGGTCTGGGTCTCGCGCTGGCGTACGAGTTCCTGCTGCAAGGCCGCTAGTGCTTCGGCGGGATCCATGGCCTGTTCTAGCTGTTACGTCCGGGTGGTGGAAGCACTGGACCGTACACCGATGTCCCCTGAGGAGGCAGCCAGGCCGGTCACCCCGCCAGAGGGTCCTGATGCACGGCAGCCGAAGCACTATAGGTAGCTGGACAGTCCATAGAGGAGCAGGAAAGGTGGGTGATGCTGAACCCACGGAGTTCTGGACGGTAGTCCGGGTGACGAGGCTCAGGGTCCGAGGCCGGGTTGTAGGGTCAGGCGGGATCCGGAACCTGCTGAGCGATGGAACGGGTCACCGAACGGAGCCAGGGACTGGAGACTGGCGGAGCTGCTGAGGTGGTGGGGCATCCGCCGAAGTCACCGTCAGGGTCCAGGGATGGACTTGGTTCGGAGCGACTGGCGTGGCAGGACAGGCTCTACGAGACAGGACAGGGTTAATGCAAGGCAAAGCACAAGGCAAAGCAATACGGGGACCTGAACACTAGCTTGCTAAACACGTAGAACAGGCCCCGCCCACCAGGAAAGAGAACCTTATATACCCTGTACCTGTCTATGCAATATCCTGTTTCTGGGTGCTGGCCCTTTAAGAAAGGGTCAATGACCACGCACGCGCCCTAATGCGCATGCGCGAGGCCCGTGTGCCAGAAGCCAGTCCAGGAAGCGGTGAGGCGGAAGCAGGAGCGCCCGGCTGGGAGTCCCACGTCGCAGAGGAGCGCCGGGAGCGGGGAGCTGGACGCATGGGGGCCGCAGGCGGGGACGAGGAGGCCGGGACCGGAGTGGTGAGCAGGGGACGCCGCCGGGGAGCGGGGAGCGGGCCACGGGGACCGGAGAACGGGACCAGGGGACCGGGAAGCGTGACAAGGGGCGCCCTCTGGCTGGCCTCGTCCTTCCTCCTCAGCGTGCAAGGACCACTTTCTCGGCACCAGGCTTCTACCGACTCCCGCATCCCACTCCAATAGAACCGCTCTCTCAACAGCATCTCCAGCTTCTTCCATCCGAAGTGTCCGGCACCATCATGGTATGCCCGCAAAACAGTGGCCACATCAGCTTGGGGAATAACCAACTGGCAGATTTTCTCATGAGTCTTCGGGTTGATCAGCTCACGGTACAGCTTTCCTTGATGTAGATACAGCCGTTTCCGTTCCTTCCACAAGCATTGGGCTTCAGCTGGGGCGGCAGGGTCCATTCCAACAGCGCCTTGTTCCACCAGGGTCTTGACGAGGCGGACAGCCGGCGCCTGGTTTTGAGCTTCCTGCCACTCCTGACTGGGCAGTGGATCCAGGTTCACCCGTTGTTGGTGGACCTGTACCTTCTCCGTTGGGGGCTGGTGAAATGCAGGCAACTCGATCTCTTCGAGGTCATCATCCTCGCACCCTTCTTCTGACAAATGGGGCATCCGAGAGAGTGCATCAGCATTAATGTTGACACGACCAGCTCTGTACTTGATTGTGAAGTCATAGTTGGCTAGCCGGGCCACCCACCGCTGCTCCAACACGCCCAACTTGGCCGTGTCCAGGTGAGTCAACGGATTGTTGTCCGTGAAAGCGGTGAATTTTGCGGCGGCCAAGTAGTGGCGGAACCGCTCGGTGATAGCCCATACCAATGCCAGGAGCTCAAGCTTGAAGGAGCTGTAGTTCTCAGGGTTCCTTTCAGTTGGCCGAAGCTTCCGGCTAGCATAAGCAATCACTTTCTCCTTCCCATCCTGGACCTGGGACAGGACTGCCCCCAATCCCACATTGCTGGCGTCGGTGTAGAGGATAAATGGGCAGCCATAGTCAGGATACGCTAGGACGTCTTCCCCGGTCAAGGCCGCTTTCAGCTGGCAGAAGGATTCCTCATGCCTTTCTTCCCACACCAGTGGGGCTCCGATGGGTCTACCACCTTTGGTCTGTCCCACGAGGAGGTCTTGCATGTGGGCAGCCATCTTCGTGTACCCTTTCATAAAGCGCCGGTAGTACCCCACCAGACCCAGAAACTGCCTTACTTCCCTCACTGTGGTTGGTCTCGGCCAGCCTTGGATGGCAGTGATCTTCTCAGGGTCGGGGGCGACACCTTCTGCACTTACCACGTGCCCCAGGTACTGCACTCTGGGCTTCAGCAGGTGACACTTGGAGGGCTTCAACTTCATCCCGTATTTGGCAAGGGACGCGAACACCTCGGCCAGGTGCTCCAGATGGGCTTCATACGTCTGGGAGTACACAATCACATCATCCAAGTATAATAGGACGGTCTCGAAGTTTAGATGTCCCAGACAGCACTCCATCAGCCGTTGGAAGGTTCCTGGGGCATTGCACAGCCCGAATAGCATACTATTGAATTCACAGAGCCCCATTGGGGTGGTGAAGGCGGTTTTCTCCCGGTCCTCCGGTGCCACTGCCACTTGCCAGTATCCACTGGTAAGGTCAAGGGTAGAGAAGTAATTTGCAGTCCTCAGTGCGGCCAAAGACTCTTCGATACGAGGCAGTGGGTAAGCATCTTTATGCGTTATCTGGTTAATCTTCCGGTAGTCCACACACATCCGCATGGTGCCATCCTTCTTCTTGACCAGCACCAACGGGGCAGCCCAGGGACTACAGCTGTCCCGAATAACCCCTGCCTCCTTCATGTTCCTCAAAATATCTTTGGCGCACTGATAATACGCAGGGGGAATAGGCCTGTACCTCTCTTTGATAGGGGGGTGCTCACCGGTGGGGATGTGGTGTTGGACCCCTTTAATCTGCCCAAAGTCTAAGGGATGTTTGCTGAAAACTTGCTCATACTCCCGCACCACCCTGTACACCCCTTCTTTGTGATGTGTAGGGGTATCGTCAGTGCCCACATGTAGCTGTTGGTGCCACTCATTTAACTCCCCTTGAGGCGGGTGAGTGCTGGCAGTAGGTGGAGAGACCGGGGGAGCTGCCTCGTGAATCGTGTGGGGATCTAGGGTGAGCAGTTTGGCAAGGGTGGCATACCGGGGAAGCCTGACTTCTTCCTCCCCACAATTCAGCACCCTCACGGGCACTCTCCCCTTCTTTACATCTACCACCCCTCGGGCAGCCATTACGGTGGGCCAGTGTTCAGAGGGCATGGGCTCTATCATGGCAGGGTAGTCACGCCCCTGAGGCCCTACTGCCGCTCTACACCAAATCATCATTTCACTCCTAGGGGGTACAATCAATGGAGCAGCTACCATCTCTCTCACTCCACCAATCTCTCCTCTTGTTGAGTTCACATGTTGGCGGTACATCAGGGCTCGGATCTCACGCTGCACAGCTCTCTGCCGGCTTCCCGCCGCCGTGGTGGCCAACTGCTGCAGTAGGGCCAACACATCACCCATGCAGTGCTCCATCACATTGGTTCCTAGCACTATCTTCGGGTTATGGTCACTGGGTTCGTTCATAATCACAATCATACCCTGGTGTTGCAGTTCAGCTCGCCCCACTGTCATAGCCACTTGTTTATACCCCACTTGGGTTAATGGGAGTCCATCAGCGGCAATCAGTGTTATACTAGTATCTGGGGGTGCCAGCTCGTCTGTCCGCCAATACCGCTGGTATAAGGTGTATGGTATGGTGGTTACCTGTGATCCAGTGTCCAAGAGAGCATCACCGGGATGCCGTCCACAGCCACGGGAATGATGGGACGGGCACCGATATACCGGTCCCGACAGTCTGGAGGGCCACGGGGTTCTACTCCTGAGGATTGGCCCGTGGCCCCAGGGGTTGCTCGTTTGACGGGCACTGTCGGAAGTAATGGCCAGGCTTGTTGCACTTGCTGCATCCAGGGAACATCCTCAGGGCTGTCCGCTAGCTGTATCCTGGGTGGAGGCTGGGATCTGGTCAAAGGTTGGAGTGCAGCAAGAATCTTGGCGAGGTCTCCGTCCATGCAGCGGACCTGGGCTGCTAGTTCTTCCATTGTGCTGCTGGAAGCTGCAGGTCTTGAAGAGGCTGGTGGAGCAGGGGCCACCACGACGGGGGCTGTCTCAATGGGCCACGAGGCTGGCTCCAAGATTTCCGAAGCTGGGGGTTGCGGTGCTTTAATGGCCCGTTCCTTTAATACAGCAAAGTCCACATCAGGGTGTTCCAGGGCCCACAGCCGGAGCTGTTTGCGATCCTCAGAGGACTTCATCCCCTGCACGAATTGCTCTACTAGCATCTTGTTGCTATCCGCCTCATTGATAGTGTCTACCCGCTTTAGGGTGCGAAGAGTGGTTTGCAGGCGTAAAGCGTAGTCCCGAATGCTATCCCCAGGCCGTTGCCGGCACTGGTAAAACTGCATCCTCAGCTCAGCTTCAGTACTGGTCTCAAAGGCAGTCTGTAACTTCTCGAATATGGTGGCTACAGAGAACCGGTCCCCCTCGGCCCAGGTCTCCGCTTCCTGCTCAGCCGCGCCGGTTAGCTGGCCCAGCACTACCGCTGCACGTTGCTTATCAGTCAGGGGGTACAATTCCAAAAGCGGATTAAGCTTTTTCCGGAAGACCTGTAAAGCATCAGGTTTCCCGTCATACTGTGGTAGCCAGGTAGCTCCGGGCGCATAGGGCAAGGAGAACGGCATCACCTGAGCGAGAGCGGGGGCCGCGGCACCTCCCGCCAGCGCGGCCGGGACCTGGGCAGGCCCATTCCCATCCACGGGTGCCACCGCGGCTGGGACCACCGCTCCTCCAGCGGCTCCGTCGGGCGCAGACATCTTGTTTCCGTCCCCCTTAGCTTCTTTCCGGCCCCTCCTCTATCGGGGCGGGGTTTTGGCCTTCGCGCCTCTGCTACTCGAGAAGACGCTCGAGTGGGAACTCTTCGCGCCAAAGATGGCGGCTTCTGAAATTTTTCGGCCGGACACCTCCGGCGGTAACAAGGCGCACCTCTACCCAACGGCAGAGCGGTAAGATCCTGTTCGTGACGCCAAGTTGTCGCGGGCGGAGGAGGGGACGCCGCGCTCTCCCACTGCTCGGGTCCGTCTGCCGCGGCTGCCGCGGCCTGCTGCTGCTCGGTGGCTCGAGCGATGGGCCGGATCCCGGGGACTCTAGCGGCGCTCCTCGCCCGTGAGTGAAAGGGGTTTGGTTGTTGGGATAGTTTATTGTCCGTGACGCCACCCACGGTTGTGGTGATTGAGTGTACACCACCGCTGCTCTGGCTGGGGATCCCGGGAGTGATGGTATGGAGCAGCCAGTTGTGGTTTTGCCCCTCCGTGGGTAGGGGTTGGTGATCCCGGGGCCCAGTGATGGAATTGGATGGTGGACAGGCAGGTATGGGGCCTGTGGAGGTGCAGGGGCGCAGGGGCAGCGCTGTGCCGCACGGCACGGAGGTACTCACTCAGCCAGTAAACACGACACAGTTCTCGGTAAACAAACGGCTGGTTGGATGGGTCCCTCGGACGGTTACGGTGCTGATGTTCCCTGCAGTTGACGGTGACGGTCTCTTCCCTGCACCTATGTGTAGTTGTTTGGTAGCGATGGGTTCCCACCGGTAACCCGCTCCCCAGCTTGGATATGAGCCGGAGGAGCTCCACTCTGCCCGCAGGCGCTGGCCCTGGGAAACTGGTGCCTTGGCGGTGGCGGTGTCTCCCCTTAACGGTCGGACTGTTGCCTTCAATCGGGACTTGGATGTTGGGAGACAGTCGTCCCCTTCACTAACGGATTTGGCAAATTATGGCGACTCCTAGCCTTGCCGGGATCCGAAAGGCCCCTGCCCTGGTGCTGAATGTTCTTTGTATACCGCTCCGGTACCGCCGGGTCACCACCCGTCCACGGTCCTTTCGGCAACCTCCGAGCAGCCTCTCCTGCAGACGGTCGCCGCCGTCTGCCAACCTTGCTGTCTCAGTCCGGGGCACACACCCGGACCAACTTCAGGCTTCTCGCTGTCACTTTCTCTGTCACTTTCAACTCTCCCTGTTTACTCCTTCACTTCCCTAGCTTAACTGCCTGGTTTTCCCGCCTCCAGAGCTGTGAACTCCTCGGTGGGTGGAGCCAACCGCCTGGCCCACCCCCTGGTGTGGACACCAGCCCCTGGAGGAAGGCAACAAGGATTTTAGTTTTGACCTTGTGTGTACCTGCAGGGAATGTGGGGTGCGTGTGGTGTTGTGACCTGTGACCCCTGGCTTGCCCAGGGCGTCACATATCCATCCACACGTGTGTCCCACAGCTCAGGATGCCTCTCTACTTCCCCAATCAGCCTCTCTGTCTCCATCCACACGTGTGTCCCACAGCTCAGGATGCCTCTCTACTTCCCCAATCAGCCTCTCTGTATCCATCCACACGTGTGTCCCACAGCTCAGGATGCCTCTCTACTTCCCCAATCAGCCTCTCTGTATCCATCATCACGTGTGTCCCACAGCTCAGGATGCCTCTCCACTTCCCCAATCAGCCTCTCTGTATCCATCATCACGTGTGTCCCACAGCTCAGGATGCCTCTCCACCTCCCCAATCAGCCTCTCTGTAGCCATCCACACATGTGTCCCACAGCTCATGATGCCTCTCCACTTCCCCAATCTGCCTCTCTGTATCCATCATCACGTGTGTCCCACAGCTCAGGATGCCTCTCTACTTCCCCAATCAGCCTCTCTGTATCCATCATCACGTGCGTCCCACAGCTCAGGATGCCTCTCTACTTCCCCAATCAGCCTCTCTGTATCCATCCACACGTGTGTCCCACAGCTCAGGATGCCTCTCCACTTCCCCAATCTGCCTCTCTGTATCCATCCACACGTGTGTCCCACAGCTCAGGATGCCTCTCTACTTCTCCAATCAGCCTCTCTGTATCCATCCACACGTGTGTCCCACAGCTCAGGATGCCTCTCTACTTCCCCAATCAGCCTCTCTGTATCCATCATCACGTGCGTCCCACAGCTCAGGATGCCTCTCTACTTCTCCAATCTGCCTCTCTGTATCCATCCACACGTGTGCCCCACAGCTCAGGATGCCTCTCTACTTCCCCAATCTGCCTCTCTGTATCCATCCACACGTGTGTCCCACAGCTCAGGATGCCTCTCTACTTCCCCAATCAGCCTCTCTGTATCCATCCACACGTGTGTCCCACAGCTCAGGATGCCTCTCCACTTCCCCAATCAGCCTCTCTGTATCCATCCACACGTGTGTCCCACAGCTCAGGATGCCTTTCCACTTCTCCAATCAGCCTCTCTGTATCCATCCACACGTGTGTCCCACAGCTCAGGATGCCTCTCTACTTCCCCAATCAGCCTCTCTGTATCCATCCACACGTGTGTCCCACAGCTCAGGATGCCTCTCTACTTCCCCAATCAGCCTCTCTGTATCCATCATCACGTGTGTCCCACAGCTCAGGATGCCTCTCTACTTCCCCAATCAGCCTCTCTGTATCCATCATCACGTGTGTCCCACAGCTCAGGATGCCTCTCTACTTCCCCAATCAGCCTCTCTGTATCCATCATCACGTGCGTCCCACAGCTCAGGATGCCTCTCCACTTCCCCAATCAGCCTCTCTGTATCCATCCACACGTGTGTCCCACAGCTCAGGATGCCTCTCTATTTCCCCAATCAGCCTCTCTGTATCCATCCACACGTGTGTCCCACAGCTCAGGATGCCTCTCTACTTCTCCAATCAGCCTCTCTGTATCCATCATCACGTGTGTCCCACAGCTCAGGATGCCTCTCTACTTCCCCAATCAGCCTCTCTGTATCCATCATCACGTGTGTCCCACAGCTCAGGATGCCTCTCTACTTCCCCAATCAGCCTCTCTGTATCCATCATCACGTGCGTCCCACAGCTCAGGATGCCTCTCCACTTCCCCAATCAGCCTCTCTGTATCCATCATCACGTGTGTCCCACAGCTCAGGATGCCTCTCTACTTCCCCAATCAGCCTCTCTGTATCCATCCACACGTGTGTCCCACAGCTCAGGATGCCTCTCCACTTCCCCAATCAGCCTCTCTGTATCCATCCACACGTGTGTCCCACAGCTCAGGATGCCTTTCCACTTCTCCAATCAGCCTCTCTGTATCCATCCACACGTGTGTCCCACAGCTCAGGATGCCTCTCTACTTCCCCAATCAGCCTCTCTGTATCCATCCACACGTGTGTCCCACAGCTCAGGATGCCTCTCTACTTCCCCAATCAGCCTCTCTGTATCCATCCACACGTGTGTCCCACAGCTCAGGATGCCTCTCTACTTCCCCAATCAGCCTCTCTGTATCCATCCACACGTGTGTCCCACAGCTCAGGATGCCTCTCTACTTCCCCAATCAGCCTCTCTGTATCCATCCACACGTGTGTCCCACAGCTCAGGATGCCTCTCTACTTCCCCAATCAGCCTCTCTGTATCCATCCACACGTGTGTCCCACAGCTCAGGATGCCTCTCCACTTCCCCAATCAGCCTCTCTGTATCCATCCACACGTGTGTCCCACAGCTCAGGATGCCTCTCTACTTCCCCAATCTGCCTCTCTGTATCCATCCACACGTGTGTCCCACAGCTCAGGATGCCTCTCTACTTCCCCAATCAGCCCCTCTGTATCCATCCACACGTGTGTCCCACAGCTCCGGATGCCTCTCTACTTCCCCAATCAGCCTCTCTGTATTCATCCACACGTGTGTCCCACAGCTCAGGATGCCTCTCTACTTCCCCAATCACCTCTCTATATCCATCCACACGTGTGTCCCACAGCTCAGGATGCCTCTCTACTTCCCCAATCAGCCTCTCTGTATCCATCCACACGTGTGTCCCACAGCTCAGGATGCCTCTCTACTTCCCCAATCAGCCTCTCTGTATCCATCCACACGTGTGTCCACAGCTCAGGATGCCTCTCTACTTCCCCAATCAGCCTCTCTGTATCCATCCACACGTGTGTCCCACAGCTCAGGATGCCTCTCTACTTCCCCAATCAGCCTCTCTGTATCCATCCACACGTGTATCCCACAGCTCCGGATGCCTCTCTACTTCCCCAATCAGCCTCTCTGTATCCATCCACACGTGTGTCCCACAGCTCAGGATGCCTCTCCACTTCTCCAATCAGCCCCTCTGTATCCATCCACACGTGTGTCCCACAGCTCAGGATGCCTCTCTACTTCCCCAATCAGCCTCTCTGTATCCATCCACACGTGTGTCCCACAGCTCAGGATGCCTCTCCACTTCCCCAATCTGCCACTCTGTATCCATCCACACGTGTGTCCACAGCTCAGGATGCCTCTCCACTTCCCCAATCTGCCTCTCTGTATCCATCTACACGTGTGTCCCACAGCTCAGGATGCCTCTCCACTTCCCCAATCAGCCTCTCTGTATCCATCCACACGTGTGTCCCACAGCTTCGGATGCCTCTCCACTTCCCCAATCTGCCTCTCTGCATCCATCCACACGTGTGTCCCACAGCTCTGGATGCCTCTCCACTTCCCCAATCAGCCTCTCTGTATCCATCCACACGTGTGTCCCACAGCTCAGGATGCCTCTCCACTTCCCCAATCAGCCTCTCTGTATCCATCCACACGTGTGTCCTACAGCTCTGGATGCCTCTCCACTTCCCCAATCAGCCTCTCTGTATCCATCCACACGTGTGTCCCACAGCTCAGGATGCCTCTCTACTGCCCCAATCACCTCTCTGTATCCATCCACACGTGTGTCCCACAGCTCAGGATGCCTCTCCACTTCCCCAATCAGCCTCTCTGTATCCATCCACACGTGTGTCCCACAGCTCAGGATGACCCTCCACTTCCCCAATCAGCCTCTCTGTATCCATCCACACGTGTGTCCCACAGCTCAGGATACCTCTCTACTTCCCCAATCAGCCTCTCTGTATCCATCCACACGTGTGTCCCACAGCTCAGGATGCCTCTCCACTTCCCCAATCAGCCTCTCTGTATCCATCCACACGTGTGTCCCACAGCTCAGGATGCCTCTCTACTTCCCCAATCAGCCTCTCTGTATCCATTCACACGTGTGTCCCACAGCTCAGGATGCCTCTCCACTTCCCCAATCTGCCTCTCTGTATCCATCCACACGTGTGTCCCATAGCTCAGGATGCCTCTCCACTTCCCCAATCAGCCTCTCTGTATTCATCCACACGTGTGTCCCACAGCTCAGGATGCCTCTCTACTTCCCCAATCACCTCTCTATATCCATCCACACGTGTGTCCCACAGCTCAGGATGCCTCTCTACTTCCCCAATCAGCCTCTCTGTATCCATTCACACGTGTGTCCCACAGCTCAGGATGCCTCTCCACTTCCCCAATCTGCCTCTCTGTATCCATCCACACGTGTGTCCCACAGCTCAGGATGCCTCTCTACTTCCCCAATCTGCCTCTCTGTATCCATCCACACGTGTGTCCCACAGCTCCGGATGCCTCTCCACTTCCCCAATCTGCCTCTCTGTATCCATCCACACGTGTGTCCCACAGCTCCGGATGCCTCTCCACTTCCCCAATCTGCCTCTCTGTATCCATCCACACGTGTGTCCCACAGCTCAGGATGCCTCTCTACTTCTCCAATCAGCCTCTCTGTATCCATCCACACGTGTGTCCCACAGCTCAGGATGCCTCTCCACTTCTCCAATCAGCCTCTCTGTATCCAGCCACACGTGTGTCCCACAGCTCCGGATGCCTCTCCACTTCCCCAATCTGCCTCTCTGTATCCATCCACACGTGTGTCCCACAGCTCAGGATGCCTCTCTACTTCTCCAATCAGCCTCTCTGTATCCATCCACATGTGTGTCCCACAGCTCAGGATGCCTCTCTACTTCCCCAATCTGACTCTCTGTATCCATCCACACGTGTGATCCACAGCTCAGGATGCCTCTCTACTTCCCCAATCAGCCTCTCTGTATCCATCCACACGTGTGTCCCACAGCTCTGGATGCCTCTCTACTTCCCCAATCTGCCTCTCTGTATCCATCCACACGTGTGTCCCACAGCTCAGGATGCCTCTCTACTTCTCCAATCTGCCTCTCTGTATCCATCCACACGTGTGTCCCACAGCTCAGGATGCCTCTCCACTTCCCCAATCAGCCTCTCTGTATCCATCCACACGTGTGATCCACAGCTCAGGATGCCTCTCTACTTCCCCAATCAGCCCCTCTGTATCCATCCACACGTGTGTCCCACAGCTCCGGATGCCTCTCTACTTCCCCAATCTGCCTCTCTGTATCCATCCACACGTGTGATCCACAGCTCAGGATGCCTCTCTAATTCCCCAATCAGCCCCTCTGTATCCATCCACACGTGTGTCCCACAGCTCCGGATGCCTCTCTACTTCCCCAATCAGCCTCTCTGTATCCATCCACACGTGTGTCCCACAGCTCAGGATGCCTCTCTACTTCCCCAATCAGCCTCTCTGTATCCATCCACACGTGTGTCCCACAGCTCAGGATACCTCTCCACTTCCCCAATCTGCCTCTCTGTATCCATCCACACGTGTGTCCCACAGCTCAGGATGCCTCTCCACGTCCCCAATCAGCCTCTCTGTATCCATCCACACGTGTGTCCCACAGCTCAGGATGCCTCTCTACTTCCCCAATCAGCCTCTCTGTATCCATCCACACGTGTGTCCCACAGCTCAGGATGCCTCTCTACTTCCCCAATCAGCCTCTCTGTATCCATCCACACGTGTGTCCACAGCTCAGGATGCCTCTCCACTTCCCCAATCAGCCTCTCTGTATCCATCCACACGTGTGTCCCACAGCTCAGGATGCCTCTCCACTTCCCCAATCAGCCTCTTTGTATCCATCCACACGTGTGTCCCACAGCTCTGGATGCCGCTCTACTTCCCCAATCTGCCTCTCTGTCTCCATCATCACGTGTGTCCCACAGCTCAGGATGCCTCTCCACTTCCCCAATCAGCCTCTTTGTATCCATCCACACGTGTGTCCCACAGCTCTGGATGCCTCTCTACTTCCCCAATCTGCCTCTCTGTATCCATCATCACGTGTGTCCCACAGCTCAGGATGCCTCTCCACTTCCCCAATCAGCCTCTCTGTATCCATCCACACGTGTGTCCCACAGCTCTGGATGCCTCTCTACTTCCCCAATCTGCCTCTCTGTATCCATCCACACGTGTGTCCCACAGCTCAGGATGCCTCTCTCCTTCCCCAATCTGCCTCTCTGTCTCCATCCACACGTGTGTCCCACAGCTCAGGATGCCTCTCTACTTCCCCAATCTGCCTCTCTGTATCCATCCACACGTGTGTCTCACAGCTCAGGATGCCTCTCCACTTCCCCGATCAGCCTCTCTGTATCCATCCACACGTGTGTCTCACAGCTCAGGATGCCTCTCCACTTCCCCAATCTGCCTCTCTGTATCCATCCACACGTGTGTCCCACAGCTCAGGATGCCTCTCCACTTCCCTAGCCTCTCTGTATCCATCCACACGTGTGTCCCACAGCTCAGGATTTCTCTCTACTTCCCCAGCCTCTCTGTATCCATCCACACGTGTGTCCCACAGCTCAGGATGCCTCTCCACTTCCCTAGCCTCTCTGTATCCATCCACACGTGTGTCCCACAGCTCAGTATGCCTCTCTACTTCCCCAATCAGCCTCACTGTATCCATCCACACGTGTGTCCCACAGCTCAGGATGCTTCTCTACTTCCCCAATCAGCCTCTCTGTATCCATCCACACGTGTATCCCACAGCTCAGGATGCCTCTCCACTTCCCCAATCAGCCTCTCTGTATCCATCCACACGTGTGTCCCACAGCTCAGGATGACCCTCCACTTCCCCAATCAGCCTCTCTGTATCCATCCACACGTGTGTCCCACAGCTCAGGATACCTCTCTACTTCCCCAATCAGCCTCTCTGTATCCATCCACACGTGTGTCCCACAGCTCAGGATGCCTCTCCACTTCCCCAATCAGCCTCTCTGTATCCATCCACACGTGTGTCCCACAGCTCAGGATGCCTCTCCACTTCCCCAATCAGCCTCTCTGTATCCATCCACACGTGTGTCCCACAGCTCCGGATGCCTCTCTACTTCCCCAATCAGCCTCTCTGTATCCATCCACACGTGTGTCCCACAGCTCAGGATGCCTCTCCACTTCCCCAATCAGCCTCTCTGTATCCATCCACACGTGTGTCCCACAGCTCAGGATGCCTCTCTACTTCCCCAATCAGCCTCTCTGTATCCATTCACACGTGTGTCCCACAGCTCAGGATGCCTCTCCACTTCCCCAATCTGCCTCTCTGTATCCATCCACACGTGTGTCCCATAGCTCAGGATGCCTCTCCACTTCCCCAATCAGCCTCTCTGTATCCATCCACACGTGTGTCCCACAGCTCAGGATGCCTCTCTACTTCCCCAATCAGCCTCTCTGTATCCATCCACACGTGTGTCCCACAGCTCAGGATGCCTCTCTACTTCCCCAATCAGCCTCTCTGTATCCATTCACACGTGTGTCCCACAGCTCAGGATGCCTCTCCACTTCCCCAATCTGCCTCTCTGTATCCATCCACACGTGTGTCCCATAGCTCAGGATGCCTCTCCACTTCCCCAATCAGCTTCTCTGTATCCATCCACACGTGTGTCCCACAGCTCAGGATGCCTCTCCACTTCCCCAATCAGCCTCTCTGTATTCATCCACACGTGTGTCCCACAGCTCAGGATGCCTCTCTACTTCCCCAATCAGCCTCTCTGTATTCATCCACACGTGTGTCCCACAGCTCAGGATGCCTCTCTACTTCCCCAATCACCTCTCTATATCCATCCACACGTGTGTCCCACAGCTCAGGATGCCTCTCTACTTCCCCAATCAGCCTCTCTGTATCCATCCACACGTGTGTCCCACAGCTCAGGATGCCTCTCCACTTCCCCAATCTGCCTCTCTGTATCCATCCACACGTGTGTCCCACAGCTCAGGATGCCTCTCTACTTCCCCAATCTGCCTCTCTGTATCCATCCACACGTGTGTCCCACAGCTCCGGATGCCTCTCCACTTCCCCAATCTGCCTCTCTGTATCCATCCACACGTGTGTCCCACAGCTCCGGATGCCTCTCCACTTCTCCAATCAGCCTCTCTGTATCCAGCCACACGTGTGTCCCACAGCTCCGGATGCCTCTCCACTTCCCCAATCTGCCTCTCTGTATCCATCCACACGTGTGTCCCACAGCTCAGGATGCCTCTCTACTTCTCCAATCAGCCTCTCTGTATCCATCCACATGTGTGTCCCACAGCTCAGGATGCCTCTCTACTTCCCCAATCTGACTCTCTGTATCCATCCACACGTGTGATCCACAGCTCAGGATGCCTCTCTACTTCCCCAATCAGCCTCTCTGTATCCATCCACACGTGTGTCCCACAGCTCTGGATGCCTCTCTACTTCCCCAATCTGCCTCTCTGTATCCATCCACACGTGTGTCCCACAGCTCAGGATGCCTCTCTACTTCTCCAATCTGCCTCTCTGTATCCATCCACACGTGTGTCCCACAGCTCAGGATGCCTCTCCACTTCCCCAATCAGCCTCTCTGTATCCATCCACACGTGTGATCCACAGCTCAGGATGCCTCTCTACTTCCCCAATCAGCCCCTCTGTATCCATCCACACGTGTGTCCCACAGCTCCGGATGCCTCTCTACTTCCCCAATCTGCCTCTCTGTATCCATCCACACGTGTGATCCACAGCTCAGGATGCCTCTCTAATTCCCCAATCAGCCCCTCTGTATCCATCCACACGTGTGTCCCACAGCTCCGGATGCCTCTCTACTTCCCCAATCAGCCTCTCTGTATCCATCCACACGTGTGTCCCACAGCTCAGGATGCCTCTCTACTTCCCCAATCAGCCTCTCTGTATCCATCCACACGTGTGTCCCACAGCTCAGGATACCTCTCCACTTCCCCAATCTGCCTCTCTGTATCCATCCACACGTGTGTCCCACAGCTCAGGATGCCTCTCCACGTCCCCAATCAGCCTCTCTGTATCCATCCACACGTGTGTCCCACAGCTCAGGATGCCTCTCTACTTCCCCAATCAGCCTCTCTGTATCCATCCACACGTGTGTCCCACAGCTCAGGATGCCTCTCTACTTCCCCAATCAGCCTCTCTGTATCCATCCACACGTGTGTCCACAGCTCAGGATGCCTCTCCACTTCCCCAATCAGCCTCTCTGTATCCATCCACACGTGTGTCCCACAGCTCAGGATGCCTCTCCACTTCCCCAATCAGCCTCTTTGTATCCATCCACACGTGTGTCCCACAGCTCTGGATGCCGCTCTACTTCCCCAATCTGCCTCTCTGTCTCCATCATCACGTGTGTCCCACAGCTCAGGATGCCTCTCCACTTCCCCAATCAGCCTCTTTGTATCCATCCACACGTGTGTCCCACAGCTCTGGATGCCTCTCTACTTCCCCAATCTGCCTCTCTGTATCCATCATCACGTGTGTCCCACAGCTCAGGATGCCTCTCCACTTCCCCAATCAGCCTCTCTGTATCCATCCACACGTGTGTCCCACAGCTCTGGATGCCTCTCTACTTCCCCAATCTGCCTCTCTGTATCCATCCACACGTGTGTCCCACAGCTCAGGATGCCTCTCTCCTTCCCCAATCTGCCTCTCTGTCTCCATCCACACGTGTGTCCCACAGCTCAGGATGCCTCTCTACTTCCCCGATCAGCCTCTCTGTATCCATCCACACGTGTGTCTCACAGCTCAGGATGCCTCTCCACTTCCCCAATCTGCCTCTCTGTATCCATCCACACGTGTGTCCCACAGCTCAGGATGCCTCTCCACTTCCCTAGCCTCTCTGTATCCATCCACACGTGTGTCCCACAGCTCAGGATTTCTCTCTACTTCCCCAGCCTCTCTGTATCCATCCACACGTGTGTCCCACAGCTCAGGATGCCTCTCCACTTCCCTAGCCTCTCTGTATCCATCCACACGTGTGTCCCACAGCTCAGTATGCCTCTCTACTTCCCCAATCAGCCTCACTGTATCCATCCACACGTGTGTCCCACAGCTCAGGATGCTTCTCTACTTCCCCAATCAGCCTCTCTGTATCCATCCACACGTGTATCCCACAGCTCAGGATGCCTCTCCACTTCCCCAATCAGCCTCTCTGTATCCATCCACACGTGTGTCCCACAGCTCAGGATGCCTCTCCACTTCCCCAATCTGCCTCTCTGTATCCAGCCACACGTGTGTCCCACAGCTCCGGATGCCTCTCTACTTCCCCAATCAGCCTCTCTGTATCCATCCACACGTGTGTCCCACAGCTCAGGATGCCTCTCTACTTCCCCAATCAGCCTCTCTGCATCCATCCACACGTGTGTCCCACAGCTCTGGATGCCTCTCTACTGCCCCAATCAGCCTCTCTGTATCCATCCACACGTGTGTCCCACAGCTCAGGATGCCTCTCCACTTCCCCAATCAGCCTCTCTGTATCCATCCACACGTGTGTCCCACAGCTCAGGATGCCTCTCTCCTTCTCCAATCAGCCTCTCTGTATCCATCCACACGTGTGTCCCACAGCTCAGGATGCCTCTCCACTTCCCCAATCAGCCTCTCTGTATCAATCCACACGTGTGTCCCACAGCTCAGGATGCCTCTCTACTTCCCCAATCAGCCTCTCTGTATCCATCCACACGTGTGTCCCACAGCTCAGGATGCCTCTCTACTTCCCCAATCAGCCTTTCTGTATCCATCCACACGTGTGTCCCACAGCTCAGGATGCCTCTCCACTTCCCCAATCTGCCTCTCTATATCCATCCACACGTGTGTCCCACAGCTCAGGATGCCTCTCTACTTCCCCAATCTGCCTCTCTGTATCCATCCACACGTGTGTCCCACAGCTCAGGATGCCTCTCCACTTCCCCAATCAGCCTCTCTGTATCCATCCACACGTGTGTCCCACAGCTCAGGATGCCTCTCCACTTCCCCAATCAGCCTCTCTGTATCCATCCACACGTGTGTCCCACAGCTCAGGATGCCTCTCTACTTCCCCAATCAGCCTCTCTGTATCCATCCACACGTGTGTCCCACAGCTCAGGATGCCTCTCTACTTCCCCAATCAGCCTCTCTGTATCCATCCACACGTGTGTCCCACAGCTCAGGATGCCTCTCCACTTCCCCAATCAGCCTCTCTGTATCCATCCACACGTGTGTCCCACAGCTCAGGATGCCTCTCTACTTCCCCAATCAGCCTCTCTGTATCCATCCACACGTGTGTCCCACAGCTCAGGATGCCTCTCTACTTCCCCAATCAGCCTCTCTGTATCTATCCACACGTCTGTCCCACAGCTCTGGATGCCTCTCCACTTCCCCAATCAGCCTCTCTGTATCCATCCACACGTGTGTCCCACAGCTCAGGATGCCTCTCTACTTCTCCAATCAGCCTCTCTGTATACATCCACACGTGGGTCCCACAGCTCAGGATGCCTCTCTACTTCCCCAATCAGCCTCTCTGTATCCATCCACATGTGTGTCCCACAGCTCTGGATGCCTCTCTACTTCCCCAATCAGCCTCTCTGTATACATCCACACGTGGGTCCCACAGCTCAGGATGCCTCTCTACTTCCCCAATCAGCCTCTCTGTATCCATCCACACGTGTATATCACAGCTCAGGATGCCTCTCCACTTCCCCAATCAGCCTCTCTGTATCCATCCACACGTGTGTCCCACAGCTCTGGATGCCTCTCTACTGCCCCAATCAGCCTCTCTGTATCCATCCACACGTGTGTCCCACAGCTCAGGATGCCTCTCCACTTCCCCAATCAGCCTCTCTGTATCCATCCACACGTGTGTCCCACAGCTCAGGATGCCTCTCTCCTTCTCCAATCAGCCTCTCTGTATCCATCCACACGTGTGTCCCACAGCTCAGGATGCCTCTCCACTTCCCCAATCAGCCTCTCTGTATCAATCCACACGTGTGTCCCACAGCTCAGGATGCCTCTCTACTTCCCCAATCAGCCTCTCTGTATCCATCCACACGTGTGTCCCACAGCTCAGGATGCCTCTCTACTTCCCCAATCAGCCTTTCTGTATCCATCCACACGTGTGTCCCACAGCTCAGGATGCCTCTCCACTTCCCCAATCTGCCTCTCTATATCCATCCACACGTGTGTCCCACAGCTCAGGATGCCTCTCTACTTCCCCAATCTGCCTCTCTGTATCCATCCACACGTGTGTCCCACAGCTCAGGATGCCTCTCCACTTCCCCAATCAGCCTCTCTGTATCCATCCACACGTGTGTCCCACAGCTCAGGATGCCTCTCCACTTCCCCAATCAGCCTCTCTGTATCCATCCACACGTGTGTCCCACAGCTCAGGATGCCTCTCTACTTCCCCAATCAGCCTCTCTGTATCCATCCACACGTGTGTCCCACAGCTCAGGATGCCTCTCTACTTCCCCAATCAGCCTCTCTGTATCCATCCACACGTGTGTCCCACAGCTCAGGATGCCTCTCCACTTCCCCAATCAGCCTCTCTGTATCCATCCACACGTGTGTCCCACAGCTCAGGATGCCTCTCTACTTCCCCAATCAGCCTCTCTGTATCCATCCACACGTGTGTCCCACAGCTCAGGATGCCTCTCTACTTCCCCAATCAGCCTCTCTGTATCTATCCACACGTCTGTCCCACAGCTCTGGATGCCTCTCCACTTCCCCAATCAGCCTCTCTGTATCCATCCACACGTGTGTCCCACAGCTCAGGATGCCTCTCTACTTCTCCAATCAGCCTCTCTGTATACATCCACACGTGGGTCCCACAGCTCAGGATGCCTCTCTACTTCCCCAATCAGCCTCTCTGTATCCATCCACATGTGTGTCCCACAGCTCTGGATGCCTCTCTACTTCCCCAATCAGCCTCTCTGTATACATCCACACGTGGGTCCCACAGCTCAGGATGCCTCTCTACTTCCCCAATCAGCCTCTCTGTATCCATCCACACGTGTATATCACAGCTCAGGATGCCTCTCCACTTCCCCAATCAGCCTCTCTGTATCCATCCACACGTGTGTCCCACAGCTCAGGATGCCTCTCCACTTCCCCAATCAGCCTCTTTGTATCCATCCACACGTGTGTCCCACAGCTCTGGATGCCGCTCTACTTCCCCAATCTGCCTCTCTGTCTCCATCATCACGTGTGTCCCACAGCTCAGGATGCCTCTCCACTTCCCCAATCAGCCTCTCTGTATCCATCCACACGTGTGTCCCACAGCTCAGGATGCCTCTCCACTTCCCTAGCCTCTCTGTATCCATCCACACGTGTGTCCCACAGCTCAGGATGCCTCTCCACTTCCCTAGCCTCTCTGTATCCATCCACACGTGTGTCCCACAGCTCAGGATGTCTCTCTACTTCCCCAGCCTCTCTGTATCCATCCACACGTGTGTCCCACAGCTCAGGATGCCTCTCCACTTCCCTAGCCTCTCTGTATCCATCCACACGTGTGTCCCACAGCTCAGTATGCCTCTCTACTTCCCCAATCAGCCTCACTGTATCCATCCACACGTGTGTCCCACAGCTCAGGATGCTTCTCTACTTCCCCAATCAGCCTCTCTGTATCCATCCACACGTGTATCCCACAGCTCAGGATGCCTCTCCACTTCCCCAATCAGCCTCTCTGTTTCCATCCACACGTGTGTCCCACAGCTCAGGATGCCTCTCCACTTCCCCAATCTGCCTCTCTGTATCCAGCCACACGTGTGTCCCACAGCTCCGGATGCCTCTCTACTTCCCCAATCAGCCTCTCTGTATCCATCCACACGTGTGTCCCACAGCTCAGGATGCCTCTCCACTTCCCCAATCAGCCTCTCTGTATCCATCCACACGTGTGTCCCACAGCTCAGGATGCCTCTCTACTTCCCCAATCAGCCTCTCTGTATCCATCCACACGTGTGTCCCACAGCTCAGGATGCCTCTCTACTTCCCCAATCAGCCTCTCTGTATCCATCCACATGTGTGTCCCACAGCTCAGGATGCCTCTCTACTTCCCCAATCAGCCTCTCTGCATCCATCCACACGTGTGTCCCACAGCTCTGGATGCCTCTCTACTGCCCCAATCAGCCTCTCTGTATCCATCCACACGTGTGTCCCACAGCTCAGGATGCCTCTCCACTTCCCCAATCAGCCTCTCTGTATCCATCCACACGTGTGTCCCACAGCTCAGGATGCCTCTCTCCTTCCCCAATCAGCCTCTCTGTATCCATCCACACGTGTGTCCCACAGCTCAGGATGCCTCTCTACTTCTCCAATCAGCCTCTCTGTATCCATCCACACGTGTGTCCCACAGCTCAGGATGCCTCTCCACTTCCCCAATCTGCCTCTCTATATCCATCCACACGTGTGTCCCACAGCTCAGGATGCCTCTCTACTTCCCCAATCTTTCTCTCTGTATCCATCCACACGTGTGTCCCACAGCTCAGGATGCCTCTCCACTTCCCCAATCACCCTCTCTGTATCCATCCACACATGTGTCCCACAGCTCAGGATGCCTCTCCACTTCCCCAATCAGCCTCTCTGTATCCATCCACACGTGTGTCCCACAGCTCAGGATGCCTCTCCACTTCCCCAATCAGCCTCTCTGTATCCATCCACACGTGTGTCCCACAGCTCAGGATGCCTCTCCACTTCCCCAATCAGCCTCTCTGTATCCATCCACACGTGTGTCCCACAGCTCAGGATGCCTCTCTACTTCCCCAATCAGCCTCTCTGTATCCATCCACACGTGTGTCCCACAGCTCAGGATGCCTCTCTACTTCCCCAATCAGCCTCTCTGTATCTATCCACACGTCTGTCCCACAGCTCTGGATGCCTCTCCACTTCCCCAATCAGCCTCTCTGTATCCATCCACACGTGTGTCCCACAGCTCAGGATGCCTCTCTACTTCCCCAATCAGCCTCTCTGTATACATCCACACGTGGGTCCCACAGCTCAGGATGCCTCTCTACTTCCCCAATCAGCCTCTCTGTATCCATCCACACGTGTATATCACAGCTCAGGATGCCTCTCCACTTCCCCAATCAGCCTCTCTGTATCCATCCACACGTGTGTCCCACAACACAGGATGCCTCTCTACTTCCCCAATCAGCCTCTCTGTATCCATCCACACGTGTGTCCCACAGCTCCGGATGCCTCTCTACTTCCCCAATCAGCCTCTCTGTATCCATCCACACGTGTGTCCCACAGCTCAGGATGCCTCTCTACTTCCCCAATCAGCCTCTCTGTATCCATCCACACGTGTGTCCCACAGCTCAGGATGCCTCTCCACTTTCCCAATCAGCCTCTTTGTATGCATCCACACGTGTGTCCCACAGCTCAGGATGCCTCTCTACTTCCCCAATCAGCCTCTCTCTATCCATCCACACGTGTGTCCCACAGCTCAGGATGCCTCTCTACTTCCCCAATCACCCCTCTGTATCCATCCACACGTGTGTCCCACAGCTCAGGATGCCTCTCCACTTCCCCAATCAGCCTCTCTGTATCCATCCACACGTGTGTCCCACAGCTCAGGATGCCTCTCCACTTCCCTATTCAGCCTCTCTGTATCCATCCACACGTGTGTCCCACAGCTCAGGATGCCTCTCCACTTCCCCAATCTGCCTCTCTGTAGCCATCCACACGTGTGTCCCACAGCTCTGGATGCCTCTCTACTTCCCCAATCTGCCTCTCTGTATCCATCCACACGTGTGTCCCATAGCTCAGGATGCCTCTCCACTTCCCCAATCAGCCCCTCTGTATCCATCCACACGTGTGGCCCACAGCTCAGGATGCCTCTCTACTTCCCCAATCTGCCTCTCTGTATCCATCCACACGTGTGTCCCACAGCTCAGGATGCCTCTCCACTTCCCCAATCAGCCTCTCTGTATCCATCCACACGTGTGTCCCACAGCTCAGGATGCCTCTCCACTTCCCCAATCAGCCTCTCTGTATCCATCCACACGTGTGTCCCACAGCTCAGGATGCCTCTCCACTTCCCCAATCAGCCTCTCTGTATCCATCCACACGTGTGTCCCACAGCTCTGGATACCTCTCTACTTCCCCAATCAGCCTCTCTGTATCCATCCACACGTGTGTCCCACAGCTCCGGATGCCTCTCTACTTCCCCAATCTGCCTCTCTGTAGCCATCCACACGTGTGTCCCACAGCTCTGGATGCCTCTCTACTTCCCCAATCTGCCTCTCTGTATCCATCCACACGTGTGTCCCACAGCTCAGGATGCCTCTCCACTTCCCCAATCTGCCTCTCTGTAGCCATCCACACGTGTGTCCCACAGCTCAGGATGCCTCTCTACTTCCCCAATCTGCCTCTCTGTATCCATCCACACGTGTGTCCCACAGCTCAGGATGCCTCTCCACTTCCCCAATCAGCCTCTCTGTATCCATCCACACGTGTGTCCCACAGTTCCGGATGCCTCTCTACTTCCCCAATCAGCCTCTCTGTATCCATCCACACGTGTGTCCCACAGCTCAGGATGCCTCTCTACTTCCCCAATCAGCCTCTCTGTATCCATCCACACGTGTGTCCCACAGCTCCGGATACCTCTCCACTTCCCCAATCAGCCTCTCTGTATCCATCCACACGTGTGTCCCACAGCTCATGATGCCTCTCTACTTCCCCAATCAGCCTCTCTGTATCCATCCACACGTGTGTCCCACAGCTCAGGATGCCTCTCCACTTCCCCAATCAGCCTCTCTGTATCCATCCACACGTGTGTCCCACAGCTCCGGATGCCTCTCCACTTCCCCAATCAGCCTCTCTGTATCCATCCACACGTGTGTCCCACAGCTCCGGATGCCTCTCCACTTCCCCAATCAGCCTCTCTGTATCCATCCACACGTGTGTCCCACAGCTCCGGATGCCTCTCCACTTCCCCAATCAGCCTCTCTGTATCCATCCACACGTGTGTCCCACAGCTCCGGATGCCTCTCCACTTCCCCAATCAGCCTCTCTGTATCCATCCACACGTGTGTCCCACAGCTCAGGATGCCTCTCCACTTCCCCAATCTGCCTCTCTGTATCCATCCACACGTGTGTCCCACAGCTCAGGATGGCTCTCTACTTCCCCAATCAGCCTCTCTGTATCCATCCACACGTGTGTCCCACAGCTCAGGATGCCTCTCCACTTCCCCAATCTGCCTCTCTGTATCCATCCACACGTGTGTCCCACAGCTCAGGATGGCTCTCTACTTCCCCAATCTGCCTCTCTGTATCCATCCACACGTGTGTCCCACAGCTCCGGATGCCTCTCTACTTCCCCAATCAGCCTCTCTGTATCCATCCACACGTGTGTCCGACAGCTCAGGATGCCTCTCTACTGCCCCAATCAGCCTCTCTGTATCCATCCACACGTGTGTCCCACAGCTCAGGATGCCTCTCTACTTCCCCAATCAGCCTCTCTGTATCCATCCACACGTGTGTCCCACAGCTCAGGATGCCTCTCCACTTCCCCAATCAGCCTCTCTGTATCTATCCACACGTGTGTCCCACAGCTCAGGATGCCTCTACACTTCCCCAATCAGCCTCTCTGTATCCATCCACACGTGTATCCCACAGCTCAGGATGCCTCTCTACTTCCCCAATCACCCTCTCTGTATCCATCCACACGTGTGTCCCACAGCTCAGGATGCCTCTCTACTACCCCAATCACCCTCTCTGTATCCATCCACACGTGTGTCCCACAGCTCAGGATGCCTCTCTACTTCCCCAATCAGCCCCTCTGTATCCATCCACACGTGTGTCCCACAGCTCAGGATGCCTCTCCACTTCCCCAATCAGCCTCTCTGTATCCATCCACACGTGTGTCCCACAGCTCAGGATGCCTCTCCACTTCCCCAATCAGCCTCTCTGTATCCATCCACACGTGTGTCCCACAGCTCAGGATGTCTCTCCACTTCCCCAATCAGCCTCTCTGTATCCATCCACACGTGTGTCCCACAGCTCAGGATGCCTCTCTACTTCCCCAATCAGCCTCTCTGTATCCATCCACACGTGTGTCCCACAGCTCCGGATGCCTCTCCACTTCCCCAATCAGCCTCTCTGTATCCATCCACACGTGTGTCCCACAGCTCAGGATGCCTCTCTACTGCCCCAATCAGCCTCTCTGTATCCATCCACACGTGTGTCCCACAGCTCAGGATGCCTCTCTACTTCCCCAATCAGCCTCTCTGTATCCATCCACACGTGTGTCCCACAGCTCAGGATGCCTCTCTACTGCCCCAATCAGCCTCTCTGTATCCATCCACACGTGTGTCCCACAGCTCAGGATGCCTCTCTACTTCCCCAATCAGCCTCTCTGTATCCATCCACACGTGTGTCCCACAGCTCTGGATGCCTCTCCACTTCCCCAATCAGCCTCTCTGTATCCATCCACACGTGTGTCCCACAGCTCAGGATGTCTCTCCACTTCCCCAATCAGCCTCTCTGCATCCATCCACACGTGTGTCCCACAGCTCAGGATGCCTCTCTACTTCCCCAATCAGCCTCTCTGTATTCATCCACACGTGTGTCCCACAGCTCAGGATGCCTCTCTACTTCCCCAATCAGCCTCTCTGTATCCATCCACACGTGTGTCCCACAGCTCAGGATGCCTCTCCACTTCTCCAATCAGCCTCTCTGTATCCATCCACACGTGTGTCCCACAGCTCAGGATGCCTCTCTACTTCCCCAATCAGCCTCTCTGTATCCATCCACACGTGTGTCCCACAGTTCAGGATGCCTCTCTACTTCTCCAGCCTCTCTGTATCCATCCACATGTGTGTCCACAGCTCAGGATGCCTCTCTACTTCCCCAATCAGCCTCTATGTATCCATCCACACGTGTGTCCCACAGCTCAGGATGCCTCTCCACTTCCCCAATCAGCCTCTCTGTATCCATCCACACGTGTGTCCCACAGCTCCGGATGCCTCTCCACTTCTCCAATCAGCCTCTCTGTATCCATCCACACGTGTGTCCCACAGCTCAGGACGCCTCTCTGCTTCCCCAATCAGCCTCTCTGTATCCATCCACACGTGTGTCCCACAGCTCCAGATGCATCTCTACTTCCCCAATCAGCCTCTCTGTATCCATCCACACGTGTGTCCCACAGCTCAGGATGCCTCTCTACTTCCCCAATCAGCCTCTATGTATCCATCCACACGTGTGTCCCACAGCTCAGGATGCCTCTCTACTTCCCCAATCAGCCTCTCTGTATCCATCCACACGTGTGTCCCACAGCTCAGGATGCCTCTCCACTTCCCCAATCAGCCTCTCTGTATCCATCCACACGTGTATCCCACAGCTCAGGATGCCTCTCCACTTCCCCAATCAGCCTCTCTGTATCCATCCACACGTGTGTCCCACAGCTCAGGATGCCTCTCTACTTCCCCAATCAGCCTCTCTGTATCCATCATCACGTGTGTCCCACAGCTCAGGATGCCTCTCCACTTCCCCAATCAGCCTCTCTGTATCCATCCACACGTGTGTCCCACAGCTCAGGATGCCTCTCTACTTCCCCAATCAGCCTCTCTGTATCCATCCACACGTGTGTCCCACAGCTCCGGATAACTCTCTACTTCCCCAATCAGCCTCTCTGTATCCATCCACACGTGTATCCCACAGCTCAGGATGCCTCTCCACTTCCCCAATTAGCCTCTCTGTATCCATCATCACGTGTGTCCCACAGCTCAGGATGCCTCTCCACTTCCCCAATCTGCCTCTCTGTATCCATCCACACGTGTGTCCCACAGCTCAGGATGCCTCTCTGCTTCCCCAATCAGCCTCTCTGTATCCATCCACACGTGTGTCCCACAGCTCAGGATGCCTCTCCACTTCCCCAATCAGCCTCTCTGTATCCATCCACACGTGTGTCCCACAGCTCAGGATGCCTCTCCACTTCTCCAATCAGCCTCTCTGTATCCATCCACACGTGTGTCCCACAGCTCAGGATGCCTCTCTACTTCCCCGATCTGCCTCTCTGTATCCATTGTGAGGTAGCACGGTCGGCTGCGCTGCAGAAGACACGGGATCCAGGCATATAGGTTCACAGCACACGGTTTTAATCTTCAAACAAAAGTCCATAACACAATACATGTGCCTCTTCAGCAGAAAACTCAGGGAGTTCTGTTCACTCCCTCACACCCGGCACACCTGCCCTTGTTCCTGATTCTATTTAACCCTTCCTTCAGTCTGTAGGGAAACAGCATTAACCCTATAGTGGATTTACTTTCTATCATGGAGTGAGCACAACCTGGGCGAGACATACCGGCCGTCATAGATAACCCCGGTCACAGTCTCACATACCCCCCCCTCAGTTCAAGCGTGCGGGGTTGAACTCCAGCCATCAAACACGGGCCGCGGGACAAGGCATCGGCGTTGCCCTGCAACCTACCGGCCCGGTGTTCAACCGTAAACCGGAAGTTCTGCAGAGAAAGGAACCACCGGGTAACCCGGGCATTCCGTTCCTTGGCGGACCTCATCCAGACCAGTGGAGAGTGATCCGTCACCAAGCGAAACTGCCGTCCCAGCAGGTAATAGCGTAGGGACTCCAAGGCCCACTTGATCGCCAGGCACTCCTTCTCCACTACGCTATAATTCCGCTCGGGAGGGGTGAGCTTCCTACTCAAGAAGGTGACTGGGTGTTCCTCCCCCTGAACCACCTGAGACAGTACTGCCCCTAGGCCGACCTCCGAGGCGTCAGTTTGTACAATGAACTCCTTCCGGAAATCAGGGTTGACCAGAACGGGCTGTCCGCACAGGACCTCCTTCAGGGCCCGGAAGGAGTCCTCGGCCTGCGGAGTCCAGCGCACCATGACGGACTTCTTGCCTTTGAGAAGGTCCGTCAAGGGGGCTGATAGTCCCGCAAAATCCTTTACAAACCTCCTGTAGTACCCCACGATACCCAGGAAGGCCCTAACCTGCTTCGTGGTCAGGGGTCTAGGCCACTTCTGGATCGCCTCAACCTTGTTAATTTGGGGCTTAATCACTCCTTGGCCTATCACGTAGCCCAAGTAGCGGGCTTCCGTGAGTCCCAATGCACATTTCTTGGGATTGGCTGTCAGTCCGGCTGTTCGAAGCGCGTCCACCACCGCTTGTACCTGTTCCAAGTGGGTCTGCCACTCGGAGCTGTAAATAATGATGTCATCAAGGTACGCTGATGCATACGCCTGGTGGGGTTCCAGCACTAAGTCCATCAACCTCTGGAACGTGGCTGGAGCGCCATGTAACCCAAAAGGCAAGACAACATAGTGGAAGAGACCCTCCGGCGTAACAAAAGCGGTTTTCTCCTTGGCGGACTCCGTCAGTGGCACCTGCCAGTACCCCTTGGTCAGGTCGAGCGTGGTAAAATACCGCGCCTGTCCCAGCCTATCAATCAGCTCATCCACTCTGAGCATGGGGTAGAGATCGAACTTGGATATTTCGTTCAATCTCCTAAAGTCATTGCAGAACCTTAAGGAGCCATCGGGTTTTGGTATTAGGACGATCGGACTAGCCCATTCACTCCGGGATTTTTCGATGACCCCCAGGCGTAACATTGTCTTTACTTCCTCCGATATGGCTTGTCGTCGAGCCTCCGGTACCCGGTATGACTTCAGGCGTACCTTCAGGTGGGGCTCGGTGACAATATCATGTCGTATCAGACTGGTCCTACCGGGCAGCTCGGAGAAGACATCGGGGTTCTGCTGAACCAACCGTCTGGCCTCTCGCCTCTGAGTCTTGGTGAGGGCTTCTCCAATCCTTACTTCCGGTTCGTCCTCTCCGGAGGTCGCTGGAGCCGGAGGTGAAGGACCCGAAGAGGAGGGAGATGGGGAAAAAACAGCCATCAGGCTTTCCCGTTCCTGCCAGGGTTTTAATAGGTTGACATGGTATATTTGTTCAGGTTTCCGCCTACCGGGCTGCAATACTTTATAGTTAACCACCCCGACTCTTTCCTTTATCTCGTAGGGGCCTTGCCACTGAGCCAGGAATTTACTCTCCGCCGTGGGGATTAATACCAACACCCGATCCCCGGGTTTAAAGGTCCGCACGGTGGCTTGTCTATTGTAGCGGCCGCTTTGCGCGGCCTGAGCCTCCTGTAAATGCTCCTTCACAATTGGCATGACCGCGCTTATGCGGTTCTGCATACCCAAAATGTGTTCAATCACACTTTTATGGGGGGTGGGCTCTTGCTCCCATGTTTCCTTTGCCAGGTCCAACAATCCCCGGGGATGTCGCCCGTATAACAATTCAAAAGGCGAAAACCCCGTGGATGCCTGTGGCACCTCACGGATGGCAAACATCAAATAGGGAAGCATCATATCCCAGTCTTTCCCGTCTTTTGAAATCACCCTTTTTAGCATGGTTTTCAGGGTTTTATTGAAACGCTCCACTAAACCGTCCGTTTGAGGATGGTACACAGACGTACGCAACTGCTTGATCTGGAGTAGCCGGCATAGCTCTTTGGTCACTTTAGACATGAATGGGGTCCCCTGATCCGTAAGGATCTCCTTGGGCAACCCCACCTGGCAGAACACAGCAAACAACTCCCGAGCTATAAGCTTTGCTGCAGTATGTCTGAGAGGTATCGCCTCGGGATACCGGGTGGCATAGTCAACGATCACTAGGATGTGTTGGTGCCCTCGAGCGGACTTTACGAGGGGCCCCACCAGATCCATCCCTATCCGTTCAAAAGGGACTTCTACAATGGGTAACGGTACCAACGGACTGCGAAAATGGGTCAGGGGTGCGGTAAGCTGACACTCCGGGCAGGTTTCGCAGAACCGTTTTACCTCCCCAAAGACTCCGGGCCAATAGAACCTTTGCAATATTCGCTCCTGCGTTTTCTTGACCCCCAGGTGGCCACTCATCAGGTGTTTATGAGCCAAGTCGAGGACCCGCCGACGATGCGGCTGGGGCACCACCAACTGCTCTACCCCCACGCCCCGTATTTCATCTACCCGGTAGAGTAAATCCTGCTTAAGAGCGAAATGGGGGTACCTTACCTGGGCACCAGGCAGCTGTGCCACCCCGTCAATTACTGTCACCCGACTCCGGGCATGTATTAATGTAGGGTCCTGGAGTTGGGCAGTCCCAAACGTATCCGGGGACGCCTCCAACTCCGGGATGGGTTCGACCGTCTCAGCCTCTCCTGCCAATACCTCTAGGGGCGACCTATCGGGTTCACATTCTGTCCCTATCATGGGGACCCCTACGGCAGGTGTCCCGGATTCAGGATTATAGGGCTCAGGTCCCGGACTGACCAATATCTGAGGAGACTTAGGGGGTCCCTTCCATAAAGTCCAAAAATAGGGCAGATCCCTTCCTAGGATCACGTCATAAGGAAGAGTGTTAAGAAGTCCCACCTCATGTTGCACCTGACCGCAAGGTGCTGTGATGGTGACAATCCCCGTGGGATAGTCTCGGCGGTCCCCATGTATGCAAACCACCCCCACGGTACGTCCTGTGGCCTTTACTTTAGCCCTCAAGGTGGATCGCACAAGGGTCACTAAGCTTCCGGAATCCAACAATCCTGTAACCGGACATCCATTCACCTGTATTTGGCACAAGTGGGGCTCCGTCTCTGGGGAGACCAGGTCAGCGGTACACACCACCTGAGCATACATTGAACCCCGCCGGGTAACCCCACAATCCATGGGCTCCGTGGTGAGTGGACACTGGGCTTCCATATGTCCCACCCGCTGGCACCGCCAACATCTAATGGGGACGGAAACACCCTTGACGGGTTGTCGTTTAGGGTACAGAACCTTCCGGACCTCAGGATTGGCGGCCGCGGCCTCAGGCGGGACGGTAGGGGACTCCTGCACCGTTGTCGGCGGTGGGTCCTTGGCCCTAGGCTTGGAGGGGCCGGACCGACGGGCGGTACGCAAAGTCTCAGTGTCCCGTATCAAGTCCTGCGTAGCCACATGCCGCTCTACCAGGGACACTAACTGGTCCAGGGTACTCGGGTCACCCTGTCCTACCCACCGTTGAACGGTGACGGGTAAAGTGCGCACAAAACGATCCACTACTACCCTTTCCACCATCTGCGCCGGGCTCAGAGTGTCAGGCTGCAACCATTTTTTTACAAGATGCAACAAGTCATAGGCCTGGGAGCGTACGGGTTTGGCTTCCTCATAGAACCACTGATTTACCCGCTGAGCCCGTACATAGGTATTCACCCCCAACCGTGCCAGTATTTCGGCTTTTAGGGTCACATAGTCAATGGCGTCCTCGGTACAGAGGTCCAGGTACGCTTTTTGGGGTTCCCCCGTCAGATAGGGTAACAATACCTCAGCCCACTGGGGGGTCGGCAGCTTTTCCCGCTCGGCCACCCGCTCAAACACCACCAGGAACGCTTCCACATCGTCCCCCGGGGTCATCTTTTGCAACGCTTGTCTCACCGCTTTCCGGACGCTGCCGTCATCACCCGGTCCCGGGGTTGTTGCTGCCGGTCCGGCACGGATCGACTTGGCCAGGAGAACCATCTGTTCTTGGTGCCTTTTTTCCTGCAATTGCAAGGCTTGCTGCTGACGTGCATTGGCCTGATCCATCTGTTCTTGGAATTTTTTTTCCTGCACTTGCAAGGATTGGAGCAGGTGTGCATTGGTCTGTTGTTGCTGTGCATTAGCCTGAGCCAAATGCTTTAGTATGTCCTCCATGGCGTCGCCGGGTTTGGGCTGTAGTATAGCCGCTCGAATCCAGGACATGCGCAGCTGGGTCACCAGGGATGGATGCTACACCTCACCGGCTGTGATGCCCGCATTCTCCACCATATGTGAGGTAGCACGGTCGGCTGCGCTGCAGAAGACACGGGATCCAGGCATATAGGTTCACAGCACACGGTTTTAATCTTCAAACAAAAGTCCATAACACAATACATGTGCCTCTCCAGCAGAAAACTCAGGGAGTTCTGTTCACTCCCTCACACCCGGCACACCTGCCCTTGTTCCTGATTCTATTTAACCCTTCCTTCAGTCTGTAGGGAAACACCATTTACCCTATAGTGGATTTACTTTCTATCATGGAGTGAGCACAACCTGGGCGAGACATACCGGCCGTCATAGATAACCCCGGTCACAGTCTCACACCATCCACACGTGTGTCCCACAGCTCAGGATGCCTCTCCACTTCCCCAATCAGCCTCTCTGTATCCATCCACACGTGTGTCCCACAGCTCAGGATGCCTCTCCACTTCCCCAATCAGCCTCTCTGTATCCATCCACACGTGTGTCCCACAGCTCTGGATGCCTCTCTACTTCCCCAATCACCTCTCTGTATCCATCCACATGTGTGTCCCACAGCTCTGGATGCCTCTCCACTTCCCCAATCAGCCTCTCTGTATCCATCCACACGTGTGTCCACAGCTCAGGATGCCTCTCTACTTCCTCAGTCAGCCTCTCTGTATCCATCCACACGTGTGTCCCACAGCTCAGGATGCCTCTCTACTTCCCCAATCACCTCTCTGTATCCATCCACACGTGTGTCCCACAGCTCTGGATGCCTCTCCACTTCCCCAATCAGCCTCTCTGTATCCATCCACACGTGTGTCCCACAGCTCAGGATGCCTCTCCACTTCCCCAATCAGCCTTTCTGTATCCATCCACACGTGTGTCCCACAGCTCAGGATGCCTCTACTTCCCCAATCAGCCTCTCTGTATCCATCCACACGTGTGTCCCACAGCTCAGGATGCCTCTCTACTTCCCCAATCAGCCTCTCTGTATCCATCCACACGTGTGTCCCACAGCTCAGGATGCCTCTCTACTTCCCCAATCAGCCTCTCTGTATCCATCCACACGTGTGTCCCACAGCTCAGGATGCCTCTCTACTTCCCCAATCAGCCTCTCTGTATCCATCCACACGTGTGTCCCACAGCTCAGGATGCCTCTCTACTTCCCCAATCAGCCTCTCTGTATCCATCCACACGCGTGTCCCACAGCTCAGGATGCCTCTCTACTTCCCCAATCAGCCTCTCTGTATCCATCCACACGTGTGTCCCACAGCTCAGGATGCCTCTCTACTTCCCCAATCAGCCTCTCTGTATCCATCCACACGTGTGTCCACAGCTCAGGATGCCTCTCTACTTCCCCAATCAGCCTCTCTGTATCCATCCACACGTGTGTCCCACAGCTCAGGATGTCTCTCTACTTCCCCAATCAGCCTCTCTGTATCCATCCACACGTGTGTCCACAGCTCAGGATGCCTCTCTACTTCCCCAATCATCCTCTCTGTATCCATCCACACGTGTGTCCCACAGCTCAGGATGCCTCTCTACTTCCCCAATCTGCCTCTCTGTATCCATCCACACGTGTGTCCCACAGCTCAGGATGCCTCTCCACTTCCCAATCTGCATCTCTGTATCCATCCACACGTGTGTCCCACAGCTCAGGATGCCTCTCTACTTCCCCAATCTGCCTCTCTGTATCCATCCACACGTGTGTCCCACAGCTCAGGATGCCTCTCCACTTCCCAATCTGCCTCTCTGTATCCATCCACACGTGTGTCCCACAGCTCAGGATGCCTCTCCACTTCCCCAATCAGCCTCTCTGTATCCATCCACACGTGTGTCCCACAGCTCTGGATGCCTCTCCACTTCCCCTATCTGCCTCTCTGTATCCATCATCACGTGTGTCCCACAGCTCAGGATGCCTCTCTACTGCCCCAATCAGCCTCTCTGTATCCATCATCACGTGTGTCCCACAGCTCAGGATGCCTCTCCACTTCCCCAATCAGCCTCTCTGTATCCATCATCACGTGTGTCCCACAGCTCAGGATGCCTCTCCACTTACCCAATCAGCCTCTCTGTATCCATCATCACGTGTGTCCCACAGCTCAGGATGCCTCTCTACTTCTCCAATCAGCCTCTCTGTATCCATCCACACGTGTGTCCCACAGCTCAGGATGCCTCTCTACTTCCCCAATCAGCCTCTCTGTATCCATCCACACGTGTGTCCCACAGCTCAGGATGCCTCTCTACTGCCCCAATCAGCCTCTCTGTATCCATCATCACATGTGTCCCACAGCTCAGGATGCCTCTCCACTTCCCCAATCAGCCTCTTTGTATCCATCCACACGTGTGTCCCACAGCTCAGGATGCCTCTCTACTTCCCCAATCAGCCTCTCTGTATCCATCCACACGTGTGTCCCACAGCTCAGGATGCCTCTCCACTTCCCCAATCACCTCTCTGTATCCATCCACACGTGTGTCCCACAGCTCAGGATGCCTCTCTACTTCCCCAATCAGCCTCTCTGTATCCATCCACACGTGTGTCCCACAGCTCAGGATGCCTCTCTACTTCCCCAATCAGCCTCTCTGTATCCATCCACACGTGTGTCCCACAGCTCAGGATGCCTCTCTACTTCCCCAATCAGCCTCTCTGTATCCATCCACACGTGTGTCCCACAGATCAGGATGCCTCTCCACTTCCCCAATCTGCCTCTCTGTATCCATCCACACGTGTATCCCACAGCTCAGGATGCCTCTCTACTTCCCCAATCTGACTCTCTGTATCCATCCACACGTGTGTCCCACAGCTCAGGATGCCTCTCTACTTCCCCAATCAGCCTCTCTGTATCCATCCACACGTGTGTCCCACAGCTCAGGATGCCTCTCTACTTCCCCAATCAGCCCCTCTGTATCCATCCACACGTGTGTCCCACAGCTCAGGATGCCACTCTACTTCCCCAATCAGCCCCTCTGTATCCATCCACACGTGTGTCCCACAGCTCAGGATGCCTCTCTACTTCCCCAATCAGCCTCTCTGTATCCATCCACACGTGTGTCCCACAGCTCAGGATGCCTCTCTACTTCCCCAATCAGCCTCTCTGTATCCATCCACACGTGTGTCCCACAGCTCAGGATGCCTCTCTACTTCCCCAATCTGACTCTCTGTATCCATCCACACGTGTGTCCCACAGCTCAGGATGCCTCTCTACTTCCTCAATCAGCCTCTCTGTATCCATCCACCCGTGTGTCCCACAGCTCAGGATGCCTCTCCACTTCCCCAATCACCTCTCTGTATCCATCCACACGTGTGTCCCACAGCTCAGGATGCCTCTCTACTTCCCCAATCAGCCTCTCTGTATCCATCCACACGTGTGTCCCACAGCTCAGGATGCCTCTCCACTTCCCCAATCACCTCTCTGTATCCATCCACACGTGTGTCCCACAGCTCAGGATGCCTCTCTACTTCCCCAATCAGCCTCTCTGTATCCATCCACACGTGTGTCCCACAGCTCAGGATGCCTCTCTACTTCCCCAATCAGCCTCTCTGTATCCATCCACACGTGTGTCCCACAGCTCAGGATGCCTCTCTACTTCCCCAATCAGCCTCTCTGTATCCATCCACACGTGTGTCCCACAGCTCAGGATGCCTCTCTACTTCCCCAATCAGCCTCTCTGTATCAATCCACACGTGTGTCCCACAGGTCAGGATGCCTCTCCACTTCCCCAATCAGCCTCTCTGTATCCATCCACACGTGTGTCCCACAGCTCAGGATGCCTCTCTACTTCCCCAATCTGCCTCTCTGTATCCATCCACACGTGTGTCCCACAGCTCTGGATGCCTCTCTACTTCCCCAATCAGCCTCTCTGTATCCATCCACACGTGTGTCCCACAGCTCAGGATGCCTCTCCACTTCCCCAATCAGCCTCTCTGTATCCATCCACACGTGTGTCCCACAGCTCAGGATGCCTCCACTTCCCCAATCAGCCTCTCTGTATCCATCCACACGTGTGTCCCACAGCTCAGGATGCCTCTCTACTTCCCCAATCAGCCTCTCTGTATCCATCCACACGTGTGTCCCACAGCTCAGGATGCCTCTCTACTTCCCCAATCACCTCTCTGTATCCATCCACACGTGTGTCCCACAGCTCTGGATGCCTCTCCACTTCCCCAATCTGCGTCTCTGCATCCATCCACACGTGTGTCCCACAGCTCAGGATGCCTCTCTACTTCCCCAATCAGCCTCTCTGTATCCATCCACACGCGTGTCCCACAGCTCAGGATGCCTCTCTACTTCCCCAATCAGCCTCTCTGTATCCATCCACACGTGTGTCCCACAGCTCAGGATGCCTCTCTACTTCCCCAATCAGCCTCTCTGTATCCATCCACACGTGTGTCCACAGCTCAGGATGCCTCTCTACTTCCCCAATCAGCCTCTCTGTATCAATCCACACGTGTGTCCCACAGCTCAGGATGCCTCTCTACTTCCCCAATCAGCCTCTCTGTATCCATCCACACGTGTGTCCACAGCTCAGGATGCCTCTCTACTTCCCCAATCAGCCTCTCTGTATCCATCCACACGTGTGTCCCACAGCTCAGGATGCCTCTCTACTTCCCCAATCAGCCTCTCTGTATCCATCCACACGTGTGTCCCACAGCTCTGGATGCCTCTCCACTTCCCCAATCTGCCTCTCTGTATCCATCATCACGTGTGTCCCACAGCTCAGGATGCCTCTCCACTTCCCCAATCAGCCTCTCTGTATCCATCATCACGTGTGTCCCACAGCTCAGGATGCCTCTCCACTTCCCCAATCAGCCTCTCTGTATCCATCATCACGTGTGTCCCACAGCTCAGGATGCCTCTCCACTTCCCCAATCAGCCTCTCTGTATCCATCCACACGTGTGTCCCACAGCTCAGGATGCCTCTCCACTTCCCCAATCAGCCTCTCTGTATCCATCATCACGTGTGTCCCACAGCTCAGGATGCCTCTCCACTTCCCCAATCAGCCTCTCTGTATCCATCATCACGTGTGTCCCACAGCTCAGGATGCCTCTCCACTTCCCCAATCAGCCTCTCTGTATCCATCCACACGTGTATCCCACAGCTCAGGATGCCTCTCTACTTCCCCAATCAGCCTCTCTGTATCCATCCACACGTGTATCCCACAGCTCAGGATGCCTCTCTACTTCCCCAATCAGCCTCTCTGTATCCATCCACACGTGTGTCCCACAGCTCAGAATGCCTCTCCACTTCCCCAATCAGCCTCTCTGTATCCATCCACACGTGTGTCCCACAGCTCTGGATGCCTCTCTACTGCCCCAATCAGCCTCTCTGTATCCATCCACACGTGTGTCCCACAGCTCAGGATGCCTCTCTACTGCCCCAATCAGCCTCTCTGTATCCATCATCACGTGTGTCCCACAGCTCAGGATGCCTCTCTACTTCCCCAATCAGCCTCTCTGTATCCATCCACACGTGTGTCCCACAGCTCAGGATGCCTCTCTACTTCCCCAATCAGCCTCTCTGTATCCATCATCACATGTGTCCCACAGCTCAGGATGCCTCTCCACTTCCCCAATCAGCCTCTCTGTATCCATCCACACGTGTGTCCCACAGCTCAGGATGCCTCTCTACTGCCCCAATCAGCCTCTCTGTATCCATCATCACATGTGTCCCACAGCTCAGGATGCCTCTCCACTTTCCCAATCAGCCTCTTTGTATCCATCCACACGTGTGTCCCACAGCTCAGGATGCCTCTCTACTTCCCCAATCAGCCTCTCTGTATCCATCCACACGTGTGTCCCACAGCTCAGGATGCCTCTCCACTTCCCCAATCAGCCTCTCTGTATCCATCCACACGTGTGTCCCACAGTTCAGGATGCCTCTCTACTTCCCCAATCTGCCTCTCTGTATCCATTCACACGTGTGTCCCACAGCTCAGGATGCCTCTCTACTCCCCCAATCTGCCTCTCTGTATCCATCATCACGTGTGTCCTACAGCTCAGGATGCCTCTCTACTGCCCCAATCAGCCTCTCTGTATCCATCCACACGTGTGTCCCACAGCTCAGGATGCCTCTCTACTTCCCCAATCAGCCTCTCTGTATCCATCCACACGTGTGTCCCACAGCTCAGGATGCCTCTCTACTTCCCCAATCAGCCTCTCTGTATCCATCCACACGTGTGTCCCACAGCTCAGGATGCCTCTCTACTTCCCCAATCAGCCTCTCTGTATCCATCCACACGTGTGTCCCACAGATCAGGTTGCCTCTCTACATCCCCAATCAGCCTCTCTGTATCCATCCACACGTGTGTCCCACAGCTCTGGATGCCTCTCCACTTCCCCAATCTGCCTCTCTGTATCCATCCACACGTGTGTCCCACAGCTCAGGATGCCTCTCTACTTCCCCAATCAGCCTCTCTGTATCCATCCACGCGTGTGTCCCACAGCTCAGGATGCCTCTCCACTTCCCCAATCAGCCTCTCTGTATCCATCCACACGTGTGTCCCACAGCTCAGGATGCCTCTCTACTTCTCCAATCAGCCTCTCTGTATCCATCCACACGTGTATCCCACAGCTCAGGATGCCTCTCTACTTCCCCAATCAGCCTCTCTGTATCCATCCACATGTGTGTCCCACAGCTCAGGATGCCTCTCCACTTCCCCAATCAGCCTCTCTGTATCCATCCACACGTGTGTCCCACAGCTCAGGATGCCTCTCCACTTCCCCAATCAGCCTCTCTGTATCCATCCACACGTGTGTCCCACAGCTCAGGATGCCTCTCTACTTCCCCAATCAGCCTCTCTGTATCCATCCACACGTGTGTCCCACAGCTCAGGATGCCTCTCCACTTCCCCAATCAGCCTCTCTGTATCCATCCACACGTGTGTCCCACAGCTCAGGATGCCTCTCTACTTCCCCAATCAGCCTCTCTATATCCATCCACACGTGTGTCCCACAGCTCAGGATGCCTCTCTACTTCCCCAATCAGCCTCTCTGTATCCATCCACACGTGTGCCCCACAGCTCAGGATGCCTCTCTACTTCCCCAATCACCTCTCTGTATCCATCCACACGTGTGTCCCACAGCTCAGGATGCCTCTCTACTTCCCCAATCAGCCTCTCTGTATCCATCCACACGTGTGTCCCACAGCTCAGGATGCCTCTCTACTTCCCCAATCAGCCTCTCTGTGTGGCGCCCCTGAGGCTTCCGTCGCCACAGGTCATTGCACCCCACCAGCGGTGTGATGCCCCATTCTGGGAGAGGAAGAGAGTGAACTCCGGTCCCCTGGTAAATCCACACTACACCCATTGCTAGGGACACACAGGACCAGGGAAAGTGGCAGGCAACCCTCCCATGCTGCATGCTGAGAGGGGCTGTAAGACCCATCCCTGCTCCCATAGGGTGGTAGCTTAGCAACTGGGGAGGTGGGAGGAGCCACCAGAGAGCAGATAGAGAAAGGAAGGTCAAGTTAGTTTCAGTTTACCTCAGGGAGTGAGAGAAGCAGCATGTAGTTGGAGGAGAAGAACGAGAGAAAGGAGGGAGGAGGGGGCCTGCTGGAGGCAGGCAAGGAGGAGAAGGAAAGAAAGAAGGAAAGAAAGAAAGAAAGAAGACAGAAGGGGTCGCAGGGCCGCGGGTAGTCCTGACAGTTACTACGAGCAGGCCTAGGGGTACCAAGGACGCAGGGCCCTAGAACTGCCACGGGGGTGCAGGCTGCGGTGGCCTGGTCCACAGTGACATCGGTGGAGGGATCCAGCTGCGACAGGGGACGGTCCCTAGAGACTGGAGGAGTGCAAAGACAATCTCCAAACAGTAAAAACCGAGGCCCAGGGACGTTGTAAGCTCCCAGGGCCAGAACCCATAGCAGCCGTCCAGAAAAGGGGTAATCAGCCGACAGGTGACCCCCCAGCCTGGAGGCTGTAGTGGAGGCCGAGCCAGGTCCATCTTAACTAAGGCAAGGCTAGTGAAGACAGCAGAGAAGGAGACACTAAGAGAAGGGTACCGGATTTCACACTCTGAATCACCCAGAAGACGGAGGTCCCTGACAGAGGTTCCAGCAGTCCAAGGGTCCTTCTGCCCTGACGAGAACTGTGAGTAAAGAACTGGAACTGCACCTTTGAAGTCGCTTCAGTTATTTCCTCTGCATAGACATTCACAAGCACCAACAGTGCCCCGGGCATTGCTCCACCTGTGGGGAGCAGTACCACCATAGCTGCCATCACATCATCCCGGTGGCCTCACACAGCAGCGGCGGCTTATTAGCCGCATACCACAGGTGGCGTCACAAACACAACCATTAACAAGCAAGCCACATATACAACTGACACCCACCAGGGCCACGGAGCCGGGCCCAGCCACCACTGACTACCACCGGACTAGTCCGGCCCGGCACCGGGTGTCCCATAGCCCTGGGGTGGGCGAGTCATCTGTATCCATCCACACGTGTGTCCCACAGCTCCGGATGCCTCTCCACTTCCCCAATCAGCCTCTCTGTATCCATCCACACGTGTGTCCCACAGCTCAGGATGCATCTCTACTTCCCCAATCAGCCTCTCTGTATCCATCCACACGTGTGTCCCACAGCTCAGGATGCCTCTCTACTTCCCCAATCAGCCTCTCTGTATCCATCCACACGTGTGTCCCACAGCTCAGGATGCCTCTCTACTTCCCCAATCTGCCTCTCTGTATCCATCCACACGTGTGTCCCACAGCTCAGGATGCCTCTCCACTTTCCCAATCAGCCTCTTTGTATCCATCCACACGTGTGTCCCACAGCTCAGGATGCCTCTCTACTTCCCCAATCAGCCTCTCTGTATCCATCCACACGTGTGTCCCACAGCTCAGGATGCCTCTCCACTTCCCCAATCAGCCTCTCTGTATCCATCCACACGTGTGTCCCACAGTTCAGGATGCCTCTCTACTTCCCCAATCTGCCTCTCTGTATCCATCCACACGTGTGTCCCACAGCTCAGGATGCCTCTCCACTTCCCCAATCAGCCTCTCTGTATCCATCCATACGTGTGTCCCACAGCTCAGGATGCCTCTCCACTTCCCCAATCAGCCTCTCTGTATCCATCCACACGTGTGTCCCACAGCTCAGGATGCCTCTCCACTTCCCCAATCAGCCTCTCTGTATCCATCCACACGTGTGTCCCACAGCTCAGGATGCCTCTCTACTTCCCCAATCAGCCTCTCTGTATCCATCCACACGTGTATCCCACAGCTCAGGATGCCTCTCTACTGCCCCAATCAGCCTCTCTGTATCCATCCACACGTGTGTCCCACAGCTCAGGATGCCTCTCTACTTCCCCAATCAGCCTCTCTGTATCCATCCACACGTGTGTCCCACAGCTCAGGATGCCTCTCTACTTCCCCAATCAGCCTCTCTGTATCCATCCACACGTGTGTCCCACAGCTCAGGATGCCTCTCTACTTCCCCAATCAGCCTCTCTGTATCCATCCACACGTGTGTCCCACAGATCAGGATGCCTCTCCACTTCCCCAATCTGCCTCTCTGTATCCATCCACACGTGTGTCCCACAGCTCAGGATGCCTCTCCACTTCCCCAATCAGCCTCTCTGTATCCATCCACACGTGTGTCCCACAGCTCAGGATGCCTCTCTACTTCCCCAATCAGCCTCTCTGTATCCATCCACACGTGTATCCCACAGCTCAGGATGCCTCTCTACTTCCCCAATCAGCCTCTCTGTATCCATCCACACGTGTGTCCCACAGGTCAGGATGCCTCTCCACTTCCCCAATCAGCCTCTCTGTATCCATCCACACGTGTGTCCCACAGCTCAGGATGCCTCTCCACTTCCCCAATCAGCCTCTCTGTATCCATCCACACGTGTGTCCCACAGCTCAGGATGCCTCTCTACTTCCCCAATCAGCCTCTCTGTATCCATCCACACGTGTGTCCCACAGCTCAGGATGCCTCTCTACTTCCCCAATCAGCCTCTCTATATCCATCCACACGTGTGTCCCACAGCTCAGGATGCCTCTCCACTTCCCCAATCAGCCTCTCTGTATCCATCCACACGTGTGTCCCACAGCTCAGGATGCCTCTCTACTTCCCCAATCAGCCTCTCTGTATCCATCCACACGTGTGTCCCACAGCTCAGGATGCCTCTCTACTTCCCCAATCAGCCTCTCTGTATCCATCCACACGTGTGTCCCACAGATCAGGATGCCTCTCCACTTCCCCAATCTGCCTCTCTGTATCCATCCACACGTGTGTCCCACAGCTCAGGATGCCTCTCCACTTCCCCAATCAGCCTCTCTGTATCCATCCACACGTGTGTCCCACAGCTCAGGATGCCTCTCTACTTCTCCAATCAGCCTCTCTGTATCCATCCACACGTGTATCCCACAGCTCAGGATGCCTCTCTACTTCCCCAATCAGCCTCTCTGTATCCATCCACACGTGTGTCCCACAGGTCAGGATGCCTCTCCACTTCCCCAATCAGCCTCTCTGTATCCATCCACACGTGTGTCCCACAGCTCAGGATGCCTCTCCACTTCCCCAATCAGCCTCTCTGTATCCATCCACACGTGTGTCCCACAGCTCAGGATGCCTCTCTACTTCCCCAATCAGCCTCTCTGTATCCATCCACACGTGTGTCCCACAGCTCAGGATGCCTCTCTACTTCCCCAATCAGCCTCTCTATATCCATCCACACGTGTGTCCCACAGCTCAGGATGCCTCTCCACTTCCCCAATCAGCCTCTCTGTATCCATCCACACGTGTGTCCCACAGCTCTGGATGCCTCTCTACTTCCCCAATCAGCCTCTCTGTATCCATCCACACGTGTGTCCCACAGCTCAGGATGCCTCTCTACTTCCCCAATCAGCCTCTCTGTATCCATCCACACGTGTGTCCCACAGCTCAGGATGCCTCTCCACTTCCCCAATCAGCCTCTCTGTATCCATCCACACGTGTGTCCCACAGCTCAGGATGCCTCTCCACTTCCCCAATCTGCCTCTCTGTATCCATCCACACGTGTGTCCCACAGCTCAGGATGCCTCTCTACTTCCCCAATCAGCCTCTCTGTATCCATCCACACGTGTGTCCCACAGCTCAGGATGTCTCTCTACTTCCCCAATCAGCCTCTCTGTATCCATCCACACGTGTGTCCCACAGCTCAGGATGCCTCTCCACTTCCCCAATCTGCCTCTCTGTATCCATCCACACGTGTGTCCCACAGCTCAGGATGCCTCTCTACTTCCCCAATCAGCCTCTCTGTATCCATCCACACGTGTGTCCCACAGCTCTGGATGCCTCTCTACTTCCCCAATCAGCCTCTCTGTATCCATCCACACGTGTGTCCCACAGCTCAGGATGCCTCTCTACTTCCCCAATCAGCCTCTCTGTATCCATCCACACGTGTGTCCCACAGCTCAGGATGCCTCTCCACTTCCCCAATCAGCCTCTCTGTATCCATCCACACGTGTGTCCCACAGCTCAGGATGCCTCTCCACTTCCCCAATCTGCCTCTCTGTATCCATCCACACGTGTGTCCCACAGCTCAGGATGCCTCTCTACTTCCCCAATCAGCCTCTCTGTATCCATCCACACGTGTGTCCCACAGCTCAGGATGCCTCTCTACTTCCCCAATCAGCCTCTCTGTATCCATCCACACGTGTGTCCCACAGCTCAGGATGCCTCTCCACTTCCCCAATCAGCCTCTCTGTATCCATCCACACGTGTGTCCCACAGCTCAGGATGCCTCTCTACTTCCCCAATCTGCCTCTCTGTATCCATCCACACGTGTGTCCCACAGCTCAGGATGCCTCTCCACTTCCCCAATCTGCCTCTCTGTATCCATCCACACGTGTGTCCCACAGCTCAGGATGCCTCTCTACTTCCCCAATCAGCCTCTCTGTATCCATCCACACGTGTGTCCCACAGCTCAGGATGCCTCTCTACTTCCCCAATCTGCCTCTCTGTATCCATCCACACGTGTGTCCCACAGCTCAGGATGCCTCTCTACTTCCCCAATCATCCTCTCTGTATCCATCCACACGTGTGTCCCACAGCTCTGGATGCCTCTCTACTTCCCCAATCATCCTCTCTGTATCCATCCACACGTGTGTCCCACAGCTCAGGATGCCTCTCTACTTCCTCAATCACCCTCTCTGTATCCATCCACACGTGTGTCCCACAGCTCAGGATGCCTCTCTACTTCCCCAAACTGCCTCTCTGTATCCATCCACACGTGTGTCCCACAGCTCAGGATGCCTCTCCACTTCCCCAATCAGCCTCTCTGTATCCATCCACACGTGTGTCCCACAGCTCAGGATGCCTCTCTACTTCCCCAATCAGCCTCTCTGTATCCATCCACACGTGTGTCCCACAGCTCAGGATGCCTCTCTACTTCCCCAATCAGCCTCTCTGTATCCATCCACACGTGTGTCCCACAGCTCAGGATGCCTCTCTACTTCCCCAATCAGCCTCTCTGTATCCATCCACACGTGTGTCCCACAGCTCAGGATGCCTCTCCACGTCCCCAGTCAGCCTCTCTGTATCCATCCACACATGTGTCCCACACCTCAGGATGCCTCTCTACTTCCCCAATCAGCCTCTCTGTATCCATCCACACGTGTATCCCACAGCTCAGGATGCCTCTCTACTTCCCCAATCAGCCTCTCTGTATCCATCCACACATGTGTCCCACAGCTCAGGATGCCTCTCTACTTCCCCAATCTGCCTCTCTGTATCCATCCACACGTGTGTCCCACAGCTCAGGATGCCTCTCCACTTCCCCAATCAGCCTCTCTGTATCCATCCACACGTGTGTCCCACAGCTCAGGATGCCTCTCTACTTCCCCAATCACCCTCTCTGTATCCATCCACACGTGTGTCCCACAGCTCAGGATGCCTCCCCACTTCCCCAATCAGCCTCTCTGTATCCATCCACACGTGTGTCCCACAGCTCAGGATGCCTCTCTACTTCCCCAATCAGCCTCTCTGTATCCATCCACACGTGTGTCCCACAGCTCAGGATGCCTCTCTACTTCCCCAATCAGCCTCTCTGTATCCATCCACACGTGTGTCCCACAGCTCAGGATGCCTCTCCACTTCCCCAATCATCCTCTCTGTATCGATCCTGGGTGCCATTATCAGTACCCGTGGTGTTGTATTAGCTCAGTGTTCCCCTGCAGTGAGAGGACCGGTGCCGTCTGGCGTGCAAATGAGACAGGATATGACTGTTTGGCGCCAGAATTAATGGCCTTCAATTGACTTAATAGATTGGAAACAAGTTTTGCTTTTGTTTGGATTAAAAACACACACGGATGATACGTGCTGAACACGGACATACTACGTGTGCAGTCCATGCAGGCACGAACCCATTGACTTTAGCGGGTCCATACCTGAATGTTGACGGCTAAAAACGGACATGTTGTCCGTGCAGGAAAACGCACACATGTACTTACCACACGGACACACGTTCCATGTGATTTTACGTGTGTGTGCCATCTACCATACGGTAACATTGGTCAACGTGCCTCCGTGTCTCCGGTACGTGCAAAAACGTACCAAACATGTACCGGAGGCACGGATGTGTGTTGCAGGCCTCAAGTAGATAAGCTATTAGACCATTTCTTTAGGTGCCACGTTAATGCTAGAAAAATGAAAAGCCTATTGTCGGAATCCCAGTGAAGCGCTACTGAATCCAGCGCACCATTTGGCTTTACTAGGAAATCGCTGGTATCCTGACAAATGGGTATTGGCCAATAAAATCATGCTAGATGCGTTGTGTTTGGGATCTATGTGAATGAAAAATCGAGATATAAAATATGACGCTAATATCTCTCACCGGTGTGGCCCAGGGGCAAAGATATGTGAAAAACTAGAATTATCTAATTTTTCTGAACCCCTCGGCACAGCCCACAAGATATCGTAAAATGAAATCACAGGTGGGAGGGTGAGCTGAGGGCATAAAAGTCAGAAGCCCATTTTTGGCTTTGTTCAGTATACCCAAGTGGTGGTGCTGCCCGTTTACATCTTATTTTGGGGACCCTCCCTTAATGAATTCAGACGTCACATCTATGGCACAAGTTTAGTAAGTTTCATGTTTATCCCTTTTATTTTTATGTAAATGTTTATGTGACGCCCTGAACTACCCATCGGTCACAGATAGTCCCATGCACAACACCTTTCCTCTAAAAAGGGTGACATCAGCCAACCACTAAAAACCTGAGTCGCCTCCCTCAGGTTCTGATGTCCACACCAGGTGGGGCGAAGCCAGGCGGTTGGCCCCGCCCACCGAGGAGTTCAGATGGCCTGAGGCGGGAAAACGAGCAGAATTGTTTGGAGAGTGAAAGGGAGAGGAAGGAGAGGAGTAGGGAGAGTGAGGTGAGAGAAGTAGAGCATCTGCCAGGGGTCTGGGTAGGAGCCCAGATACCTTGTGGCCAGGAGGCAGATGGTGGTGGCCGCCTGCAGGAGTCGGGATTACGACGGGCGGAACCGTAGGACTGGGGACGGGCGGTGGCCCGCCGGTACCGAACCGGGGAGTCTATTGGAAACCGGAGCACCAGGAGGGGTATTCAGATCCAGTACGAAGTCCAGAAGCCACTGGACTGAGTCGAATCAACTGATTGCGGCCTGGACCTAAGGTCCTTCCCCACACAAGGCCTGACTGAAGACAACAGCACCACGATTCGGGATATAGAGCCACCGCCAAAAGCTAGAGATCCAAAGGGCCAACGTCTGCAGGCAAACGGGTTCCTCAGCACACACAACGCTGGGGAGCGAACTACCGTCACTGAAGCGTAGGCAGTTACATTCACACAAAAAGGTGCAGGAGAAAGGCGGAAACCACCAACACAAAGTAAGGGGAGAAAACGCAGCCGGCTGCGGGCACCGTCCACCATCTTGTTTGGTTTACCAAGGACTCCAGAGTGTTTGTGACTGTGAGTACACCCATGCCCTCAGGCCGAGCACCGCACCGCACCCACACTGCCTCGCACCAACATCGCCCCACCGACTCCCTCCCTCTTGGCCCAGGGACCATCACCCCCTACCCACAGAGGGGTTAACACCAAGCTGCGCAACGCTGTCCCCGGGAGCCTAGTTAATGGCAGCGGTGGTGTCCATCTACTCACCACAACCCGTGGGTAGCGTCACGAACTCCATTACCAACCCAAAAACAACAACCCCATTTTTCAGAGAAGTGGCGGGATCCCCCCGGGTCCGTGAGCAGCTCGAGCCACCCACCGACGAGCACGGATCCGAGCGGCTCGGCGTCCGTCCGGAGCCGAGCACCGGGGCGGTACATTTACACTGTATTTGTATGGCAGGGCTGTGCAGGTGTTAGGGAATCATTTACACCCTGTTTATAGACAGCAGCGTTTTTTCTATATGGGGCACATTTTTCACATGCCTGACTGCAGATATATATATATATCTAATATATAAAGCTGAATGTGTGTATGTGGGTATGTGCGTATGTGTGTGTGTATGTCCGGGATTGGCATCTGCACCGTCGCAGCTACAGCCACAAAATTTTGCACACTCACACTTCTGGACCCCGAGAGCGTCATAGGCTATGTTTTGAGGGGAAATTTTAACCCCGCTCTTTACAGTTATTCACAAAAAAACCTGCCTCCATTAAAGCGAATGGAGCTGGGAGCCACAGTGCACCCAGAGCTTCAGAACAATGCGCAGCCATGCCCTTATATGGAATGTTGGCGTGTCACAATGAAGCCAGGGAAAGAGACAGACACAAAGAGACAGACACAGACAAAGAGACAGACTGACAGGGAAAGAGAGGGAAAGTGACAGACAGGGAAAGTGATAGACAGGGAAAGAGATAGATAGACAGGGAGAGAGATTGAGACAGATGAAGAAAGAGACAGAGAGTCAGAGAGACAGGGAAAGAGACAATCTCTGACTCTCTGTCTCTTTCTCCATCTGTCTCAATCTCTTTCTCTGTCTGTCTCCTTCCCTCTCTGTGTCTGTCTCTTTGTCTATATCTTTACCTGTCTGTCTTTTACCCTGTCTGTCTCTTTCCCTCTCTTTACCTGTCTGTCTGTTTCCCTGTGTCTGTCTCTGTCTCTTTGTCTGTGTCTGTCTCTTTACCTGTCTGTGTCTGTCTCTTAACCTGTCTCTTACTTTCCCTCTTTTCCTGTGTCTGTCTCTTTGTCTGTCTCTTTACCTGTCTTTGTCTGTCTCTTACCCTGTCTGGCTCTTTCCCTCTCTTTCCCTGTCTGTTTCCCTGTCTGTCTCTTTGTCTGTGTCTGTCTCTTTGTGTCTGTCTCTTACCCTGTCTATTGCAGTTTCTTAACCTGTCTGTGTCTGCCTCTTTCCCTGTCTGTCTCTTTCCCTGGCTGCATTGTGACACACCAACATTCCATTTAAGGGCGTGGCTGCGCATTCTTCTGAAGTTCTGGCTGCACTGTGGCTCCCAGCTCCATAGCACCCGGCGCTGCCCAGGATAGTCACTGTCTTTCTGTTTCTCTCCCATTCTCTGTCTGTCTCCCCCTCTGTATATATCTCTCTGTCTCTCTCTGTTTGTCTGTCTCTTTCCCTGTCTGTCTCTTTCCCTCTCTTTCCCTGTCAGTCTGTCTCTTTGTCTGTGTCTGTCTCTTTGTGTCTGTCTCTTACCTTGTCTGTGTCTGCCTCTTTCCCTGTCTGTGTCTGTCTCTTTCCCTGGCTTCATTGTGACACACCAACATTCCATATAAGGGCATGGCTGCGCATTGTTCTGAAGCTCTGGCTGCACTGTGGCTCCCAGCTCCATTCGCTTTAATGGAGGCAGGTTTTTTGGTGAATAACTGTAAAAAGCGGGGTTAAAATTTCCCCTCAAAACATAGCCTATGACGCTCTCGGGGTTCAGAAGTGTGAGTGTGCAAAATTTTGTGGCTGTAGCTGCGACGGTGCGGATGCCAATCCCGGACATACACACACAAATACACACACACATACGCACATACACACACACACACATACACACACATACACACACACACACATACACACACACACACATACGCACATACACACGCACATACACACACACACACACACACACACACACACACACACACACACACATACACACACACACATACGCACATACACACGCACATACACACACATACACACACATACACACACATACGCACATACACACATTCAGCTTTATATATTAGAGATATATATATATATATATATATATAAATTCTTCCAATACGTGCCACCCTATTTAACCCCATGCTATGCTGGTTTGTAACTTTCACATTGTCAACACAAATACTATCCGTATAATGCGAATGCTTTTGGTTGGTCCTGCGTGGTAATCCCTTTACCCCATTGCTACCCCCCTTTCTCCACATTCACCCTTGACCTATCCTATATATATTACATGTTGTTTATAATATTTTTCTAATTGATTTTCCTTTCCTCCTTTTGTTTGGAGTTGCATTGTTCCCGGGGGACACTATTCCTCGGTGCACTACATTATGGCCACTTTTCTGTATTTCTATTGCTCCCTTTTGTAATATCTTGTATATTTTATAAACACTGCCTTTTTCTGGATTAAATATATAAAATGTAATAGCTCGTTCCTCCTGCTCTACATACGAATCCGAACCTGAATTGTTCTACCTGTAACAGGAGTCTGGACCACGTGCGGAGAGTTCAGTGCTGGCAGCGAGATTATGGTGTGTAGAATTATTGGGGTGCTACCAGTAAGGGGTACCGTGGTATGCATGTATTAGATATATCTATCTATCACCAAACCTGACCTGCTGACAGGGGGGCGCTAGAGAGCAGTCTGATCATGACAAGATTGGTGAGCAGCGGGGGATCTTGTGAGACTCCCACCCGGCTGTTTGTGACAATGGGGATGATAATCCCTGATCCTGCTGCTGTGGGGATGATAATCCCTGATCCTGCAGCTGTGGGGATGATAATTCCTGATCCTGCTGCTGTGGGGATGATAATCCCTGATCCTGCAGCTGTGGGATGATAACACAGCACAACAATGTTTTTGCTACTGAGGGTAAAACATAAAAACAAAAACAAAAAAATGAGCCGGAGTATGAGATGGTATACATGGAGCTTGTGAGACCATGTTCACACTGGCCATGAGACAAAGAGAAACCAAGGGAAAAATTGTGAAAACATCCCCTGCTGTAACTAAATAAAAGCATAGTGCATATAAACATAGGGGACTTAGTAAACACTGTTTTTGATCAAAAAAAGCATAAAGCTATCCCACCAACGCCAAGGTGTACCCAGTTGGGATAGTACCTACACTCTCTAATATTAAAACCTTACCATGGGTCTAAAATAGGCCTCAATGTGGCTAAGGGCTGAGAGCGACCGGGTCCCAACAGGACACACACAGTCAGGGGGATTCACAGAATGAAATGTCCAGCTCGCTGAGAAGGGGGCCACACCCCATTTGTACTGAATACAAAAAAACTACATAAAAACAAAAAAATGAGCCGGAGTATGAGATGGTATACATGGAGCTTGTGAGCTCATGTTCACACTGGCCATTAGACAAAGAGAGGGTAAAACATGTGTTCTTTACTAATTTGAACATGCTGATTCCAAATATGAACTCAGAATTTGCACAGCACGTCCAGATTTTGAGTTATACTTAGAAAAGGCCATACGCCTATTCAGGCAAAATGGTGTCTGCTTCTGTACTGATGTGAATGGGCTTATGCTAGAGTTGGGTTGTAGACATTTTCCAGATCAATGGAGACTGTTCATAGACTCTAGTAAAGCAAGCTTGAAAGCTGTTCTGTTGCACAATGGCAATGAAAAGCCATCTGTCCCCATTGCACATGCGGTTGGAGTGAAAGAGACCTATGCTTCTATGCAGATCATTCTGAAATTGATTAAATATTCAGAACATCAATGGAACATTTGTGCTGACCTCAAAGTTGTTGCACTAGTCCTTGGTTTGCAGTTAGGTTACACTAAGCATATGTGCTTTCTGTGCCTATGGAACAGTCGAGATGACAACAACCATTATAAAATTAAACGGTGGCCCAATAGAGATGAACATAAGATTGGTAAGCACAATGTTCAACACGAATCACTTGTCGATCCACTTAAAGTTTATCTTCCACCTCTTCACATTAAACTAGGACTAATGAAACATTTTGTAGTAGCAATGGATCGTCAAGGGAATGGATTTAAGTATCTGAAGGAAAAGTTTAGTGCATTGAAAACTGAGGCCAAACTCAAAGCAGGAATCTTTATTGGTCCTGAAATCCACCAACTAATCCATGATGAAATCTTCAAGAAAGAACTCACCCCACTTGAACTAACTGCATGGGATGCATTTATATTAGTAGTTCAAAACTTCCTTGGAAACGAAAGAGCAGAAAACTCTGCTGAACTAATAGACAATATGCTTCAAGCATACGAAATGCATGGTGCCCAAATGTCATTGAAAATGCATTTCCTACATTCACATCTTGACGTCTTTCCTCCAAATATGGGTAATGTCAGTGACGAACACGGTGAGAGATTCCACCAGGACATTTCTACTATGGAAAAAAGATACCCAGGTCGCTTTAACCCCAACATGATGGGCGATTACTGCTGGTTTTTGCAACGGGCCACTAGGACCACTCACAAGCGCAAAAGCAAGTGCCTGAAGCACTTTTAAAAGTACTCTGCTGAGTTCAAGGCGATTTCTTAAGCTACTATAAGTGATTTTTAAGTTTTTTGGTTTATTTACCTATACTTCTTTTTCAATAAAAATGATAATACATGTTGTAAAACTGTGGGACATAACGATTCTGTATCTTTATTAATTGCTTATTTTAATTTTCACAAAAATTGGAATAACTTAATATCCTGACGTGCTACAAAAAAACTAACTTCAGATTTGGATTCAGCGCATTCGATTTAGTATAGCGCACATGGTTTTTGCCAAGTAGCAGACAAAAAGTGTTTATTTGTTGTGCTGTGTAATCCCTGATCCTGCAGCTGTGGGGATGATAATTCCTGATCCTGCTGCTGTGGGGATGATAATCCCTGATCCTGCAGCTGTGGGGATTATTATTCCTGATCCTGCTGCTGTGGGGATGATAATCCCTGATCCTGCTGCTGTGGGGATTATTATTCCTGATCCTGCTGCTGTGGGGATGATAATCCCTGATCCTGCAGCTGTGGGGATGATAATCCCTGATCCTGCAGCTGTGGGGATGATAATTCCTGAACCTGCAGCTGTGGGGATGATAATTCCTGATCCTGCAGCTGTGGGATGATAATCCGTGATCCTGCAGCTGTGGGGATGATAATTCCTGATCCTGCTGCTGTGGGGATGATAATCCCTGATCCTGCAGCTGTGGGGATGATAATCCCTGATCCTGCAGCTGTGGAGATGATAATCCCTGATCCTGCAGCTGTGGGGATTATTATTCCTGATCCTGTTACTGTGGGGATGATAATTCCTGATCCTGCAGCTGTGGGGATGATAATTCCTGATCCTGCTGCTGTGGAGATGATAATCCCTGATCCTGCTGCTGTGGGGATGATAATTCCTGATCCTGTTACTGTGGAGATGATAATCCATGATCATGCAGTTGTGGGGATGATAATCCCTGATCCTGCTGCTGTGGGGATGATAATCCCTGATCCTGTTACTGTGGAGATGATAATCCATGATCATGCAGTTGTGGGGATGATAATCCCTGATCCTGATGCTGTGGGGATGATAATCCCTGATCCTGCTGCTGTGGAGATGATAATCCCTGATCCTGCTGCTGTGGGGATGATAATCCCTGATCCTGCTGCTGTGGGGATGATAATCCCTGATCCTGCTGCTGTGGGGATGATAATTCCTGATCCTGCAGCTGAGGGGATGATAATCCCTGATCCTGCTGCTGTGGGGATGATAATCCCTGATCCTGCTGCTGTGGGGATGATGATCCCTGATCCTGCAGCTGTGGGGATGATAATTCCTGATCCTGCTGCTGTGGGGATGATAATCCCTGATCCTGCAGCTGTGGGGATGATAATCCCTGATCCTGCAGCTGTGGGGATTATAATTCCTGATCCTGTTACTGTGGGGATTATAATTCCTGATCCTGCAGCTGTGGGGATGATAATTCCTGATCCTGCAGCTGTGGGGATGATAATTCCTGATCCTGCTGCTGTGGGGATGATAATCCCTGATCCTGCTGCTGTGGGGATGATAATTCCTGATCCTGCAGCTGTGGGGATGATAATTCCTGATTCTGCAGCTGTGGGGATGATAATTCCTGATCCTGCAGCTGTGGGGATGATAATTCCTGATCCTGTTACTGTGGGGATGATAATTCCTGATCCTGCTGCTGTGGGGATAATTCCTGATCCTGTTACTGTGGGGATGATAATCCCTAATTATGCAGCTGTGGGGATGATAATTCCTGATCCTGTTACTGTGGGGATGATAATCCCTGATCCTGCTGCTGTGGGGATGATAATTCCCGATCCTGCAGCTGTGGGGATGATAATCCCTGATCCTGCTGCTGTGAGGATGATAATCCCTGATCCTGCTGCTGTGGGGAGTGATAATCCCTGATCCTGCTGCTGTGGGGATGATAATCCCTGATCCTGCTGCTGTGGGAATGATAATCCCTGATCCTGCTGCTGTGGGGATGATAATTCCTGATCCTGCTGCTGTGGGGATGATAATTCCTGATCCTGCAGCTGAGGGGATGATAATCCCTGATCCTGCTTCTGCTGTGGGATGATAATCCCTGATCCTGCAGCTGTGGGGATGATAATTCCTGATCCTGCTGCTGTGGAGATGATAATCCCTGATCCTGCTGCTGTGGAGATGATAATCCCTGATCCTGCTGCTGTGGGGATGATAATCCCTGATCCTGCTGCTGTGGGGATGATAATTCCTGATCCTGCAGCTGTGGAGATGATAATCCCTGATCCTGCAGCTGAGGGGATGATAATCCCTGATCCTGCTGCTGTGGGGATGATAATCCCTGATCCTGCTGCAGTGGGGATGATGATCCCTGATCCTGCAGCTGTGGGGATGATAATTCCTGATCCTGCTGCTGTGGGGATGATAATTCCTGATCCTGCTGCTGTGGGGATGATAATCCCTGATCCTGCAGCTGTGGGGATGATAATTCCTGATCCTGCTGCTGTGGGGATGATAACCCCTGATCCTGCTGCTGTGGGGATGATGATCCCTGATCCTGCTGCTGTGGGGATGATGATCCCTGATCCTGCAGCTGTGGGGATGATAATCCCTGATCCTGCAGCTGTGGGGATGATAATCCCTGATCCTGCTGCTGTGGGGATGATAATTCCTGATCCTGCTGCTGTGGGGATGATAATCCCTGATCCTGCAGCTGTGGGGATGATAATCCCTGATCCTGCAGCTGTGGGGATTATAATTCCTGATCCTGTTACTGTGGGGATGATAATTCCTGATCCTGCAGCTGTGGGGATGATAATTCCTGATCCTGCAGCTGTGGGGATGATAATTCCTGATCCTGCTGCTGTGGGGATGATAATCCCTGATCCTGCAGCTGTGGGGATGATAATTCCTGATCCTGCTGCTGTGGGGATGATAATTCCTGATCCTGTTACTGTGGGGATGATAATCCCTGATTATGCAGCTGTGGGGATGATAATTCCTGATCCTGTTACTGTGGGGATGATAATCCCTGATCCTGCTGCTGTGGGGATGATAATTCCTGATCCTGCAGCTGTGGGGATGATAATCCCTGATCCTGCTGCTGTGGGGATGATAATCCCTGATCCTGCTGCTGTGGGGATGATAATTCCTGATCCTGCAGCTGTGGGGATGATAATTCCTGATCCTGCTGCTGTGGGGATGATAATTCCTGATCCTGTTACTGTGGGGAGTGATAATCCCTGATCCTGCTGCTGTGGGGATGATAATTCCTGATCCTGCTGCTGTGGGGATGATAATCCCTGATCCTGCTGCTGTGGGGAGTGATAATCCCTGATCCTGCAGCTGTGGGGATGATAATCCCTGATCCTGCTGCTGTGGGGAGTGATAATTCCTGATCCTGCAGCTGTGGAGATGATAATCCCTGATCCTGCTGCTGTGGGGATGATAATTCCTGATCCTGCTGCTGTGGGGATGATAATTCCTGATCCTGCTGCTGTGGGGATGATAATCCCTGATCCTGCTGCTGTGGGGAGTGATAATCCCTGATCCTGCTGCTGTGGAGATGATAATCCCTGATCCTGCTGCTGTGGGGAGTGATAATCCCTGATCCTGCTGCTGTGGGGATGATAATCCCTGATCCTGCTGCTGTGGGGATGATATTCTCTATTCCTGGATGAAAAATGCTTGTTATGATTTTGTGCAAATGGATGAACCACAACAATAGAAAAAAACCATCGTGGAGACATCCCTCATCTTTTTGGTTGCTATGGTCCCTCATCTTTTTGGTTGCTATGGTCCCTCATCTTTTTGGTTGCTATGGTCCCTCATCTTTTTGGTTGCTATGGTCCCTCATCTTTTTTGGTTGCTATGGCAACCAGCTCCTCTGCATTGGATGCTCATTACAGTCTTGCTTCATTTACAACTTTTCTCTTTATTTAAAACAAAAGAAACAACAGAAACCACTAATAAGAATGAAGACGATTTAGCAGAGGAGCTCAGACCGCGAACACGAGGAACTGACACCGCAAACAGTGAACTGAGACCGCGAACACGAGGAACTGACACCGCAAACACAAGGAATAGAGACAGCAAACAAGAGGAACTGAGACCGCGAACAAGAGGAACGGAGACAGCGAACAAGAGGAACTGAAACCGCAAACAAGAGGAACGGAGACAGCGAATAAGAGGAACGGAGACCGCAAACAAGAGAAACGGAGACAGCAAACAAGAGGAATGGACACCATGAGCAACAGGAGTGGAGACCGTGAGCAACAGGAGTGGAGACCGTGAGCAACAGGAGTGGAGGCCGTGAGCAACAGGAGTTGAGACCGTGAGCGAGAGGAGTGGAGACCGTGAGGGAGAGGAGTGGAGACCGTGAGCGAGAGGAGTGGAGACCGTGAGCGAGAGGAGTGGAGACCGTGAGCGAGAGGAGTGGAGACCGTGAGCGAGAGGAGTGGAGACCGTGAGCGAGAGGAGTGGAGACCGTGAGCGAGAGGAGTGGAGACCGTGAGCGAGAGGAGTGGAGACCGTGAGCGAGAGGAGTGGAGACCGTGAGCGAGAGGAGTGGAGACCGTGAGCGAGAGGAGTGGAGACCGTGAGCGAGAGGAGTGGAGACCGTGAGCGAGAGGAGTGGAGACCGTGAGCGAGAGGAGTGGAGACCGTGAGCGAGAGGAATGGAGACCGTGAGCGAGAGGAGTGGAGACCGTGAGCGAGAGGAGTGGAGACCGTGAGCGAGAGGAATGGAGACCGTGAGCGAGAGGAATGGAGACCGTGAGCGAGAGGAGTGGAGACCGTGAGCGAGAGGAGTAGAGACCGTGAGCGAGAGGAATGGAGACCGTGAGCGAGAGGAATGGAGACCGTGAGCGAGAGGAGTGGAGACCGTGAGCGAGAGGAGTGGAGACAGTGAGCGAGAGGAGTGGAGACAGTGAGCGAGAGGAGTGGAGACCGTGAGCGAGAGGAGTGGAGACCGTGAGCGAGAGGAGTGGAGACCGTGAGCGAGAGGAGTGGAGACCGTGAGCGAGAGGAGTGGAGACCGTGAGCGAGAGGAATGGAGACCGTGAGCGAGAGGAATGGAGACCGTGAGCGAGAGGAATGGAGACCGTGAGCGAGAGGAGTGGAGACCGTGAGCGAGAGGAGTGGAGACCGTGAGCGAGAGGAGTGGAGACCGTGAGCGAGAGGAATGGAGACCGTGAGCGAGAGGAGTGGAGACCGTGAGCGAGAGGAGTGGAGACCGTGAGCGAGAGGAGTGGAGACCGTGAGCGAGAGGAGTGGAGACCGTGAGCGAGAGGAGTGGAGACCAAGAGCGAGAGGAATGGAGACCGTGAGCGAGAGGAATGGAGACCGTGAGCGAGAGGAGTGGAGACCGTGAGCGAGAGGAGTGGAGACCGTGAGCGAGAGGAATGGAGACCGTGAGCGAGAGGAATGGAGACCGTGAGCGAGAGGAGTGGAGACCGTGAGCGAGAGGAGTGGAGACCGTGAGCGAGAGGAATGGAGACCGTGAGCGAGAGGAATGGAGACCGTGAGCGAGAGGAATGGAGACCGTGAGCGAGAGGAGTGGAGACCGTGAGCGAGAGGAATGGACTGTCATCCAGGAGAGAGACAAGCTCCTGTGTTTGGAGGTGATTGTGGTATGTTGTGTCCCTCCTCATGAAGTCCCTTTATTCTAGGCTCACAATATGGCACAGGAGGATTTCCGCTTAGTTTCTGTGGAGTAGAAGATAAATCCCAGACGGCTCTCGTTGTAAGGTGGGTACCGGACCTCATTTAATTTTTCACGTCCATCACTACGTAGGAGACAGGCACGATGGTGAGAAAAGGTGTCAAAGCTGAATTTGCCATGATACATGCCCATGCCACTATGTCCTGGAAGATAAAGCAAACAGACGTATTACCAGTTAGTATTATGTAACACCCCAGGGTCCAGGGGGTTTTCACGCGACACGTTGCCGGGTCGGGGGTGCAGATCCCCTGCGTCGTTACGGGCTGGCCTGCCCCGGTTCCGTTACCCCGAGACGTACAGGAGAGAGGGAAGGCAGTGGACGGGAGGAAAGATGGAGGATGGGGGTGGTAGTCATGGTTAGGAAAGTCTTTTATGATCGCGACGCCACCTGTGGTACCCAGCCAGGGATGGGCCGCCGTTGCGGGAGCTGCTTTCCGGGGCTGATGGTGAACGTCGCAGTCGGGATGGTGTTGCTCCCCACAGACGGAGCGGGATTACCTCAGGGAGGATGACGGAGGAAGGACAGGGGTGGTGGTAGTCCCCGTTGGCGCCACAGCGCTGGGCGACAGTACCGGTAAAGGAGAGGCAGAGACAGGGGCTGTGGTTCCAGGTCTTTTACTCACAGGTAGTTCAACTGCTGCCCCGGAGTACCGATCCCCGCCACGATGGGCACCAGCCGATCCCGGATCCGTGAAAGGTCAAGTCTTGTGTGTGTCAGCCTATGGGCCCTTCCTCCTTTGATGCGCTAAGTATTGGATCCCCGTGGAGTGAAGCACTTGGGGATCCCAGTGTCAGTAAAGTGTCCCATTCTGTATGCTGATAGCACGGTTCCGGTGTGGGGCCAGTCGAGGACCTCAACCCCAGATCCTATATGCTATTTGGCTGCAGACTCGTGTACTGGTCCGGTGACTTTTCGTAGCCATTCCCCGCGACCCTTGCAGAGTTGTTAGACAAGATGAAGTATATCTGCCCTAGGGTTCTGTACCCCGACAGCGCTGGTCCTGTGGAAGCAGCCGCCTGCTTCTCCCCAGTGACCGTGTTGAATACCTTGGCCCACAGAGCTGCTTGTGGCACGTCCGCTCTGCTGTGTCTGTAGCTGTTCTCTTTTTGTAGTTGTGTTGTGTGTTCTGAGCTGTTGCCCCCAGCTGCTGCCATCGGCTGGTTCACTGCTCTCACTAGGTCTACCTGCTTTTCCCACATTGTGCTCCTGACTCCTCCTGGTGGTCGCTTCTCCCTGACCCTGGGTCCCGGTTCCAGTGGATCGGGGAGCCCCTGGTGCGGTGGCATCCTGGAAATCCAACCGCTGTCATGACCCCCTACTGTGACCCAACCCTGGACCGGTTCCCATTGGGGAGGGCAACCCACTTTAACTGTATGTAGGTTTATGTGGAACCGGTACCGACCTTGCCTGGACCCGGGATAAGTACTACACCCCAATGGGGGTGCAGTACCCTGTGGCGCCTGAAGCCGCAGGGGCGCCACAATTACCAGTTAGAGTGCCTTCACTCAGACCATTATCTGGGTGCGGTCGCTGCACATTTACATTATTTCATCACCTGATTAGTTAGGTCCATTCATGATCATGTGAAATGTGAGGGTACTGCGCTGACATTGGATATCACTTCAGTCTGACACATTAATGGTGTCATTGTAGATCTATGCAATCAGTGCAAGCCCACATAGAGCTAAGAAACTCAAGTGATGTCCATTGTTCTGTGCCACAAGAAGGTCCATCAGCAATCTGTGGCATCAGCACTACAAGTAGAGAGCAAGAATACAAGGCACTTACCAACCCCTCCAAATGGCAGACTGGGAATGGTGGTGTGCATGATGCCATCATTGGCACAGAAGCCGCCGCTGCTCGTCCGGTCTAGAAACTGGTGAACGATCTGTCAGGAAAAGTGCAGACAATTATCAACAGGGACCGTGTCCTGGAGTCTGGAGATATGGCCTGCCGAGAGCATGGCCTGTCTGACCATCATGTGGATCTAGGTCTGCCTGCCGAGAGCATGGCCTGTCTGACCATCATGTGGATCTAGGTCTACCTGCCCAGTGCCAGCTCTGTCTGACCATCATGTGGATCTAGGTCTGCCTGCCGAGAGCATGGCCTGTCTGACCATCATGTGGATCTAGGTCTGCCTGCCGAGAGCATGGCCTGTCTACCAATATGTGGATCTAGGTCTGCCTGCCGAGAGCATGGCCTGTCTGACCATCATGTGGATCTAGGTCTGGCTGCCGAGAGCATGGCCTGTCTGACCATCATGTGGATCTAGGTCTGCCTGCCGAGAGCATGGCCTGTCTGACCATCATGTTGATCTAGGTCTGCCTGCCGAGAGCATGGCCAGTCTGACCATCATGTGGATCTAGGTCTACCTGCCCAGTGCCAGCTCTGTCTGACCATCATGTGGATCTAGGTCTGCCTGCCGAGAGCATGGCCTGTCTGACCATCATGTGGATCTAGGTCTACCTGCCCAGTGCCAGCTCTGTCTGACCATCATGTGGATCTAAGTCTGCCTGCCGAGAGCATGGCCTGTCTGACCATCATGTGGATCTAGGTCTACCTGCCCAGTGCCAGCTCTGTCTGACCATCATGTGGATCTAGGTCTGCCTGCCGAGAGCATGGCCTGTCTGACCATCATGTGGATCTAGGTCTACCTGCCGAGAGCATGGCCTGTCTGACCATAATGTGGATCTAGGTCTACCTGCCGAGAGCATGGCCTGTCTGACCATCATGTGGATCTAGGTCTACCTGCCGAGAGCATGGCCTGTCTGACCATCATGTGGATCTAGGTCTACCTGCCCAGTGCCAGCTCTGTCTGACCATCATGTGGATCTAGGTCTGCCTGCCGAGAGCATGGCCTGTCTGACCATCATGTGGATCTAGGTCTACCTGCCCAGTGCCAGCTCTGTCTGACCATCATGTGGATCTAAGTCTGCCTGCCGAGAGCATGGCCTGTCTGACCATCATGTGGATCTAGGTCTGCCTGCCGAGAGCATGGCCTGTCTGACCATCATGTGGATCTAGGTCTGCCTGCCGAGAGCATGGCCTGTCTGACCATCATGTGGATCTAGGTCTGCCTGCCGAGAGCATGGCCTGTCTGACCATCATGTGGATCTAAGTCTGCCTGCCGAGAGCATAGCCTGTCTGACCATCATATGGATCTAAGTCTGCCTGCCCAGTGCTAGCTCTGTCTGACCATCATGTGGATCTAGGTCTGCCTGCCGAGAGCATGGCCTGTCTGACCATCATGTGGATCTAGGTCTACCTGCCGAGAGCATGGCCTGTCTGACCATCATGTGGATCTAGGTCTGCCTGCCGAGAGCATGGCCTGTCTGACCATCATGTGGATCTAGGTCTGCCTGCCCAGTGCCTGCTCTGTCCGGCCATCATGTGGATCTAGGTCTGCCTGCCCAGTGCCTGCTCTGTCCGGCCATCATGTGGATCTAGGTCTGCCTGCCCTGTGCCTGCTCTGTCCAACCATCATGTAGATCTAGGTCTGCCTGCCCAGTGCCTGCTCTGTCCGGCCATCATGTGGATCTAGGTCTGCCTGCCCAGTGCCTGCTCTGTCCGGCCATCATGTGGATCTAGGTCTGCCTGCCCTGTGCCTGCTCTGTCCAACCATCATGTAGATCTAGGTCTGCCTGCCCAGTGCCTGCTCTGTCCGGCCATCATGTGGATCTAGGTCTGCCTGCCCAGTGCCTGCTCTGTCTGGCCATCATGTGGATCTAGGTCTGCCTGCCCTGTGCCTGCTCTGTCCAACCATCATGTAGATCTAGGTCTGCCTGCAGAGTGCCTGCTCTGTCCGGCCATCATGTTGACCTATGTCTGCCTGCCCACAGCCTGCGTTGTCTGGCCATCATGTAGATCTAGGTCTGCCTGCCCACAGCCTGCTTTGTCTGGCCATCATGTAGATCTAGGTCTGCCTGCCCAGTGTCTGCTCTGTCTGGCCATCATGTAGATCTTGGTCTGCTTGCCCTGTGCCTGCTTTTTCCGGCCATCATGTAGATCTAGGTCTGCTTGCACTGTGCCTGCTTTGTCTGGCCATCATGTAGATCGAGGTCTGCATGTCTGAGGATCTTGGTGAGTATCACAAATCCCTCTGCTGTGTCCACTGAGGACCCCCTTGTATAATAGAATGGGGTTCTCCTTTGTGGCCCTGCCGTGGGTGACGGTTGATTTGGGCTGAGGTTTTTCTGCTCCTTTTCGCTGGTCTCCTTTGTGGCCCTGCCGTGGGTGACGGTTGATTTGGGCTGAGGTTTTTCTGCTCCTTTTCGCTGGTCTCCTTTGGATTTTTGGCCATTGATCAGTGAGTGTAGGACAGAAGCAATCTGGTGTTTGATGAGGTTTTCCGTCTGTTACGTGTGAGGTTACGGCACAGTAATAAAGCCTAGCTTTCCTATACATTATTTCTGCCCGTTCCTTTCCTAATCTAATTGACATTTTACTTTGGACCAACCCAGTAACACTCAGGCCGCTTTCAGACGTCCAGGTTTAATCAGGTACAAGTCACACGCATGGTTATGGTCATATGTGTGTCATACGTGTGTCACACGTGCGACATCCGTGTTTGCATACGTGTCATACGTACCGGAGAAAACACTTTTACATAAAAATGTCTATATTCACCTGTATCCAGTGCTGTTTTCTTCGGCTCTGCAGCCTTCCGCTCCTGACCGCCGCTCATTATACTCACTGAATATTCACCGAATCGAGGAGCTGGAAGCCGGAGCATCGCGGGGACAGCACCGCCGAGGACAGGTGAGTATTCACAAAGCAAGCAGTGTGTGAGAAAGCCATGGAACCCATAGGGTGTAGGGGCGACATGACAGCCCGGAGGGTAGGGAGTTGATGGGGTTAAACAGTGTTGGTTCCTTTAGGAATGAGGAAAAGAAGGTGATTGGTTAGGGGGTGGAGTGTGGTGGTAGGAAAGGAGGGAGCTTCATGGTGTATATAATAGGAGGTGGGAGTCAATTACCTCCTCTTGCATTTCCTGGATGACAGCTTGGACGGGCTGGGGAACCTCCATCATGACATCCAGCCTGATGGATCCGGACATCGCAGATCTGCAGCTTGGACGGGCTGGGGAACCTCCATCATGATGTCTTGAGGAATCCTCGGATCTGGTCAGCATGGCGGTGCAGGGCGCCCAGGTAGTGCAGTCCCACACCCAGGCTGCCTGGGTGTCTCCTCGGCACCTTCCCCTCCCCCCACCCACCCTCTTTGCTGTAGTGCTGGCAGTTTCAGGACTCGCCGGGGTCTTTTGGGGAAGGTGGGGGTGAGGAGGACAACGTGAGAGCCCCCACTCCCGTGGGGACCCTCCGCAGCTGGGTGGGCAGCGGTAGCTTGCAGCGCCCGCTCTGGCTGTCGGGAGGAATCTCCTGCAGGGCCGCGACGGCCGAAAAGGGGGTGTGTCCAGCCCGGGGGCCTACTTCCAATGTGAGGCCTCAGGCTGGATTTTTTGAGCGATGCGGCTGCTCCCGGCAGGGAGCGCGCCCAGCGGCGGTGGATGGGGGGCGGAGGACGGCTGCCTACAGGGTCACCTCACCTGTGTGGCTGGATTATTGGGACCGGAGGACTGGGCGCAGCAGGCGGCGGCGAGGAGGAGACAGGAGGCGCCTGCAGGGTCACCTCCCCTGTGTGGCTGGATCATCGGGACCGGAGGACTGGGCGCAGCAGGCGGCGGCGAGGAGGAGACAGGAGGCGCCTGCAGGGTCACCTTACCTGTGTGGCTGGATTATCGGGACCGGAGGACTGGGCGCAGTAGGCGGCGGCGAGGAGGAGACAGGAGGCGCCTGCAGGGTCACCTTACCTGTGTGGCTGGATTATCGGGACCGGAGGACTGGGCGCAGTAGGCGGCGGCGAGGAGGAGACAGGAGACGCCTGCAGGGTCACCTCCCCTGTGTGGCTGGATCATCGGGACCGGAGGACTGGGCGCAGCAGGTGGCGACGAGGAGGAGACAGGAGGCCTGCTGTCTATCCTGGAGCAGGCATTGGGACAAGGGTGCAGCTCTCATCAGTAGCGGCTTCCCCCAGGAGGGGAGCGCCCAGCATTGTAGAGGCGACAATCGGCCCAAACAGGGCATGTGGACACGGTGCTCCTGGCGTCAGGGGGCGAACCCGGCGGGCATTCGGTGCCTGCAGCTTGAGGGACTGTCCCGGGATCAGCGACGGACGACTGGAGAAAAGGACGGTGACGGCTGATCTGAGGGCGTCCTCTGGAGGCAGCCTGGCGCGGTAATCAATTTAAGTTTCAGCCTTTTTGTAGTGGTGGGGTGGACAGTCGCTGTAGTGGAGTAGTGTCTGGAGATATGGGTAGCAGCTGGGGGGGTTTGGAGCATGTGGTTAGTTCATAGGTTGGTTGGTGCCGTGGTCCCTGGGGGGTGTGGGTTCATGTTCTGGAGGCCAGGGGCAGAGTTACGGACGGGGTGGTCTCATGGCAGCGGGGCCGTGAGGGTGCAGGTGGCGTCAGGTCCGGTGGTTACAGTTGCAGGTTGGGGATGGCGAGGTTCGGCGTTTACCGCAGTTTAGGTCTTGTGAGACTTGGTTAAGGGGGCTGATGATTGCGGCACATGTGAGCGGGTGAGACGGCGCAGTTATTGAAGGTTTGCTGGGTGTTTCATTATTAATCTTCTGATGCATGGTGGTTCTTATTGGATGATTTATGGTGGGTAAGGTAAAGGGGCGGGGGGTCCCGCGGTACGGTGTGTGCGGGGAGTTTTCAGGGGTTTTTTGTGAGTGATGTGTAGGTGCGGGGCCCCGGTATAGCGCAAGGGTTGCTGTGGATAAGGGAATAAAGGAGAGCGGAAATGTAGGAGAAGGTGAAGCGTTGGTTGCTGTAATGGGTTTGTAGGTTTGCAACCGCATCAATGGTAACATGGGGTTAATTTGTGGCTAGTCAGCATGTTATCCCATTGTGGAGGTTGGTGCTGGGAGGAATGTTGAGTCCAGCGTGACTGAATTGGTGTTAATGTAGGTGCTGGGCAGCTTTGGGCTGCTGTGGGTGAACTCGGTTAATCAGCAATGGTGGGCTGCGGACGGAATAATGGAGTTCTTCGGACAGCCGTGATTACGGGTGGGGACTATGCGAGTTATGGTTTGGACTAGAGGATTGGGTACTTGTGGTGCATAGAGTGTAAGTCGGATAGCTTAGGGCCATCTGGTATTATTGGGTGTTTTGCATGGGTGGACTCCTGGCATCTGTGGGCTGGTGGAGTCTATTTTATATTCATATACAATTTAAAAAAAAAAAAAAAGGGAATGCTTGGCCCGGTGGTAGGTATGGGCATCTGGGTAAGGGTTTGCTTAGGGAGGCGTGGTGCTCCGGTCTCACGGCATGAAGGTATTTGGTTTGAAGGTGCAGTTGTGCGTTACGGGAAAATAGTGGTACGCCCCTCGGTGGTCGGCTTTGAGCGGATACTATGGTGTGGCCAAGGTTTTAATTTATCTTTGAGTGTAATATGAGAGCCCAAAGGGGGTTGCGTGTCACAAGGTTTTCCTTGAGATCGAAAGGCCCGGACATGGTGTTTGGTAAAGTTGTGTCTCCTGATGCCCATAGTTGCATATGGAGTCAATCGGGCCAGTGGTGTGGCTGGAATTTTCCGGTGGGCATTGTAGTACAGGGAGCTTGTCGTGGTCCGGTTTGCGGAGGCAAGCGGACTGTGCATTATGGTTGGAGGTGTTGTTGGGGACCTTGGGATCGAAGGTAATGCTTCAATATCTTCGCCTCAGTAAGGGGTACAGGGCGATGGTTGCGGTTGTTTTGTTTTTTGAGGCCGTGTTAATTTTGGGGTGGAGCATGGTTCCGTTAGGCCGTGTGGGCCTCGTGGAAATTAAGTGGGCCTGATTTCGGATGAAGAAGGTCCATTAGTGTGGTAGTTGAGTATGTGGGAAGATTTTGGGATTTTCTGGGGAAGACAGCTCGAGCCTCTGTTGTTGTCAGAGGGTGTGATGGCGGAATAAATCGGTCAGGGGAGACCGGTAGTGATATTTGGCTCTGGGGAAGCTGCAAGGTCAGCTGTAGGGGAAATTTCAAGTCTATGGATTGCAGTCGTTTTACAGCGGGGTTTCACTTTAGCGGTTTCCTGGAAGAACTAGGTTTGGGGTGCGAAGTGACCCAGTAGCATAAGCAGTGTGAGTGTCATCCTGTTGTTGTATCTCAACCCCAGTGGTGGTTTAATTCAGCTGGAGACAGGAGGAGGAGCAGGGTGACTGTACAGTGGTTCTTTGGTCGGTACTGGGGAGGACGATGGTACCGTCGGTACTGCATTTAATTGGTTATAATAAGGCCAGCGGGGCATGGTGTGGATTCCGGCATAGTTTGGGAGCTTGTGGCATGGTGGGCCTGAGTGGCCATCAGAGGGACCCGGTGGCTCCTGCCACCAAGGATCAGGGGAGTGCGGTGCAGTAAGGTGGACTGGGTATGCTGGCTGGTGCATATATTGGATGCTCAGAGTTTAAGTGATGGATGGAAAGGTTTTAATGGTTGGTTTGGCCTGCAAGTTGGGGGAGCAAGCGTTGGGTGTGTGGGGGTCCAGGCCACGCAAGGTGTCACGTGGCCTGTTCCGTGGCGGGGGTAGGTCTGGTCCAGAGGCGGTTTAACGGATAATGTTATTTGATTGGAGAGTCACTTGTAGGATATAGTGGCTCCGGTTACAAGGATCTTGCAGGCATGGGGTCCTGCAAGGTGGGGGGTATTGATCCGTAGGTGATTCATACCTCATCTCCGGCCCGGTGTGTGTTGCGGCCAGGGATCATGTTTTGGTGGTGGAAGGTGGGTTCTGGACCGGGCCTACCCAGGGTTACGTATTGTATTACGTACTGTATTATTATTATTATGGTATTACCTATTGTTAAATGTTGGGGACGCCCGTTGGACGGCGCCCCCTTGTGTTAGTGTGTAAGCAATAGGCAATAAAGGGCTGCTGTGGCCATTTTTTACCAAGTCGCAAGCAGTGTCCGTGATATTATTGATACCGGGTAAGGGTAATTGGTAATAATATAGGAATCAACGACCGGAAAATCCCTCCTGGAAATGTAATGCAGTTCCCAATCAACTCCGATGACATCCTGATAACACCCCCGTGCTATAGCGGGTGTCAGGATGGTGACCTCACAGGTTCATCAGAGTTCATTGGGAACTGTGATGAATCCTCGATGCTGTCCCCGCGATGCTCCGGCTTCCAGATCCTCACCACACACACACCTGTTCCCAGCGATGCGGTCCCTGGCTCTGAAGTCCCCACGATGCTCCGGCTTCCAGCTCTTCAGTGCAGTGAATAATCAATGATAATAATGAGCGGGAGCAGGCAGAACTGGAGACCGCACCGCTGGAGACCGCACCGCTGGAGACCGCACCGCTGGAGACTGCACCGCTGGAGACAGGTGAATATAGAAAATCTATTTAAAAGACCCGCGTTTTCTCTGGTACATGTAATCCGTGTGACATCAGTGTGACATCAGTGTGCGATCCGTGTGACACCCGTGTGGCCAGAGAAAAAACAGATATGTCTGCGTATATGCGTGCGGGGTCACAAGGGGTCACACGGTCCATGTGAAAACACAGCCGTGTGAGTAACAGAATAACATGGGTACGTGTGGCATCCGTGTTAAAAACAGATGTCACACATACCTGAAACACGGACGTCTGAAACCAGCCTCAGCAAGTGCAGCACGTTATCAGAAAAAAAATCAGCCGCTGCAGACTGTGATTGACTGCAGCAGTCAGGTGACTGAGGGGTGTGGCAGCTGTGTATATAATACATACAGTGATTATTGCCATCTCCCGCATGATGACCACCCAAGGGGCTTCTGGCTGCCGTTTCCCTCTGGCATCATGGGTCAGGCAATAGCCGGGTAAATATGTGAACCCCAGTACGAGCCGTTCCTATGTAGAGCGCTGGGATTTAGTCATTTGCATAAAACACATTAATTATTTTAATACTTTACAATAACAGTTTTATTTGTTCTTTCTTTTCTTTTCCCTCCAATTTTGATTCCAGGTTACGATGTCAGAGAATGTAGATGGAGCCACAGACATTCACATGCAATATGGACCTCAAAAGTCACCAAGAATCATCCAAAAGTCCCTCATCAAATCACCCCACGCCGTCCATGTCGGTTTCCTCCAGAAGCTCAGTGACTTACGGCCGATCATCCATCCCCAGCCAGCAGCCACGGGGCAGAGGACGGGGGGACCCTGCACAGTCAGGCATCCCATTAATGGCAGCGGTGTGAGGGAAGGGGTCTCGGCCACAACCATCTTGGGGAGTGGGTTTCTTCAGGGGATCACAATATGATCACTGCCTGCTACAATGACACGAGGGGGGCATGGACCAGCAGGGCCGGACACACTAGAAGCATTCCTATGGACCAAGCTGAAGCTCAGGAGACCAGCCCTACAGGCAGATGCTGACCGAACCCCTGCGTACCGGACATGGACACACTAGAAGCATTCCTATGGACCAAGCTGAAGCTCAGGAGACCAGCCCTACAGCCAGATGCTGACCGTACCCCTGCGTACCGGACATGGACACACTAGAAGCATTCCTATGGACCAAGCTGAAGCTCAGGAGACCAGCCCTACAGCCAGATGCTGACCGCACCCCTGCGTACCGGACATGGACACACTAGAAGCATTCCTATGGACCAAGCTGAAGCTCAGGAGACCAGCCCTACAGCCAGATGCTGACCGTACCCCTGCGTACCGGACATGGACACACTAGAAGCATTCCTATGGACCAAGCTGAAGCTCAGGAGACCAGCCCTACAGCCAGATGCTGACCGTACCCCTGCGTACCGGACATGGACACACTAGAAGCATTCCTATGGACCAAGCTGAAGCTCAGGAGACCAGCCCTACAGCCAGATGCTGACCGTACCCCTGCGTACCGGACATGGACACACTAGAAGCATTCCTATGGACCAAGCTGAAGCTCAGGAGACCAGCCCTACAGCCAGATGCTGACCGTACCCCTGCGTACCGGACATGGACACACTAGAAGCATTCCTATGGACCAAGCTGAAGCTCAGGAGACCAGCCCTACAGCCAGATGCTGACCGCACCCCTGCGTACCGGACATGGACACACTAGAAGCATTCCTATGGACCAAGCTGAAGCTCAGGAGACCAGCCCTACAGCCAGATGCTGACCGTACCCCTGCGTACCGGACATGGACACACTAGAAGCATTCCTATGGACCAAGCTGAAGCTCAGGAGACCAGCCCTACAGCCAGATGCTGACCGCACCCCTGCGTACCGGACATGGACACACTAGAAGCATTCCTATGGACCAAGCTGAAGCTCAGGAGACCAGCCCTACAGCCAGATGCTGACCGGACCCCTGCGTACCGGACATGGACACACTAGAAGCATTCCTATGGACCAAGCTGAAGCTCAGGAGACCAGCCCTACAGGCAGATGCTGACCGCACCCCTGCGTACCGGACATGGACACACTAGAAGCATTCCTATGGACCAAGCTGAAGCTCAGGAGACCAGCCCTACAGCCAGATGCTGACCGCACCCCTGCGTACCGGACATGGACACACTAGAAGCATTCCTATGGACCAAGCTGAAGCTCAGGAGACCAGCCCTACAGCCAGATGCTGACCGCACCCCTGCGTACCGGACATGGACACACGACACCATGGACTCACCTGAGAGTCAGATGAGAAGATGTATGCAGCCAATGGCTTCTCTCTGTTGTTTAGAAAGTTAATTGCTTCATCATATCCAGAAACTGTGAAGACTGGAAGGATGGGGCCGAAGATCTCTTCTTGCATCACTGGGTCCGACTCCTTGACATCTACAAGGATGGTGGGGGCTGCAAAAAGGAGAATATGGAGTCAACAACCAGGCACTATGGAGAGCCGAAGATTACATTCAAGGCCAATGCGTGGCGAGAGAGAGCCACATCATCTGACCCTCCACGCACATCCACAAATCAGCCACGAAGCCTGTGTGATCACAGCACCCGAGGCCTCAGAAGGTTGGTAAGCAAAATTGTCAGCCCTTATAGGGCTGGCTCAGACAGCCATGTGCTGCCTGAGTACTGAGGTAGCATTTCCCTCAGCCACCATGTGCTGCCTGAGTAGAGGTAGCATTTCCCTCAGCCACCATGTGCTGCCTGAGTAGAGGTAGCATTTCTCTCAGCCACCATGTGCTGCCTGAGTAGAGGTAGCATTTCTCTCAGCCACCATGTGCTGCCTGAGTACTGAGGAGGCATTTCTCTCAGCCACCATGTGCTGCCTGAGTACTGAGGTAGCATTTCCTTCAGCCACCATGTGCTGCCTGAGTGGAGGTAGCATTTCCCTCAGCCACCATGTGCTGCCTGAGTAGAGGTAGCATTTCCCTCAGCCACCATGTGCTGCCTGAGTAGAGGTAGCATTTCCCTCAGCCACCATGTGCTGCCTGAGTACTGAGGTAGCATTTCCCTCAGCCACCATGTGCTGCCTGAGTAGAGGTAGCATTTCTCTCAGCCACCATGTGCTGCCTGAGTACTGAGGAGGCATTTCTCTCAGCCACCATGTGCTGCCTGAGTACTGAGGTAGCATTTCCTTCAGCCACCATGTGCTGCCTGAGTGGAGGTAGCATTTCCCTCAGCCACCATGTGCTGCCTGAGTAGAGGTAGCATTTCCCTCAGCCACCATGTGCTGCCTGAGTAGAGGTAGCATTTCTCTCAGCCACCATGTGCTGCCTGAGTAGAGGTAGCATTTCTCTCAGCCACCATGTGCTGCCTGAGTACTGAGGAGACATTTCTCTCAGCCACCATGTGCTGCCTGAGTACTGAGGTAGCATTTCCTTCAGCCACCATGTGCTGCCTGAGTAGAGGTAGCATTTCCCTCAGCCACCATGTGCTGCCTGAGTAGAGGTAGTATTTCCCTCAGCCACCATGTGCTGCCTGAGTACTGAGGTAGCATTTCCCTCAGCCACCATGTGCTGCCTGAGTAGAGGTAGCATTTCCCTCAGCCACCATGTGCTGCCTGAGTAGAGGTAGCATTTCTCTCAGCCACCATGTGCTGCCTGAGTAGAGGTAGCATTTCTCTCAGCCACCATGTGCTGCCTGAGTACTGAGGTAGCATTTCCCTCAGCCACCATGTGCTGCCTGAGTACTGAGGTAGCATTTCCCTCAGCCACCATGTGCTGCCTGAGTAGAGGTAGCATTTCTCTCAGCCACCATGTGCTGCCTGAGTACTGAGGAGGCATTTCTCTCAGCCACCATGTGCTGCCTGAGTACTGAGGTAGCATTTCCCTCAGCCACCATGTGCTGCCTGAGTGGAGGTAGCATTTCCCTCAGCCACCATGTGCTGCCTGAGTAGAGGTAGCATTTCCCTCAGCCACCATGTGCTGCCCGAGTAGAGGTAGCATTTCTCTCAGCCACCATGTGCTGCCTGAGTAGAGGTAGCATTTCTCTCAGCCACCATGTGCTGCCTGAGTAGAGGTAGCATTTCTCTCAGCCACCATGTGCTGCCTGAGTACTGAGGAGACATTTCTCTCAGCCACCATGTGCTGCCTGAGTACTGAGGTAGCATTTCCTTCAGCCACCATGTGCTGCCTGAGTAGAGGTAGCATTTCCCTCAGCCACCATGTGCTGCCTGAGTAGAGGTAGCATTTCCCTCAGCCACCATGTGCTGCCTGAGTACTGAGGAGGCATTTCTCTCAGCCACCATGTGCTGCCTGAGTACAGAGGAAGCATTTCTCTCAGCCACCATGTGCTGCCTGAGTAGAGGTAGCATTTCTCTCAGCCACCATGTGCTGCCTGAGTAGAGGTAGCATTTCTCTCAGCCACCATGTGCTGCCTGAGTAGAGGTAGCATTTCTCTCAGCCACCATGTGCTGCCTGAGTAGAGGTAGCATTTCTCTCAGCCACCATGTGCTGCCTCAATACAGAGGTAGCATTTCTCTCAGCCATCATGTGCTGCCTGAGTAGAGGTAGCATTTCTCTCAGCCACCATGTGCTGCCTGAGTACAGAGGAAGCATTTCTCTCAGCCACCATGTGCTGCCTGAGTAGAGGTAGCATTTCTCTCAGCCACCATGTGCTGCCTGAGTAGAGGTAGCGTTTCTCTCAGCCATCATGTGCTGCCTGAATACGGAGGTAGCATTTCTCTCAGCCACCATGTGCTGCCTGAGTACAGAGGAAGCATTTCTCTCAGCCACCATGTGCTGCCTGAGTAGAGGTAGCATTTCTCTCAGCCACCATGTGCTGCCTGAGTAGAGGTAGCGTTTCTCTCAGCCACCATGTGCTGCCTGAATACGGAGGTAGCATTTCTCTCAGCCACCATGTGCTGCCTGAGTACTGAGGTAGCATTTCTCTCAGCCACCATGTGCTGCCCGAGTAGAGGTAGCATTTCTCTCAGCCACCATGTGCTGCCTGAGTACTGAGGTAGCATTTCTCTCAGCCACCATGTGCTGCCTGAGTACTGAGGAGGCATTTCTCTCAGCCACCATGTGCTGCCTGAGTACTGAGGAGGCATTTCTCTCAGCCACCATGTGCTGCCTGAGTACTGAGGAGGCATTTCTCTCAGCCACCATGTGCTGCCTGAGTACTGAGGAGGCATTTCTCTCAGCCACCATGTGCTGCCTGAGTACAGAGGTAGCATTTCTCTCAGCCACCATGTGTTGCCTGAGTACAGAGGAAGCATTTCTCTCAGCCACCATGTGCTGCCTGAGTACTGAGGTAGCATTTCTCTCAGCCACCATGTGCTGCCTGAGTACTGAGGTAGCATTTCTCTCAGCCACCATGTGCTGCCTGAGTACAGAGGTAGCATTTCTCTCAGCCACCATGTGCTGCCTGAGTAGAGGTAACATTTACCTCAGCCACCTTGTGCTGCCTGAGTACTGAGGAGGCATTTCTCTCAGCCACCATGTGCTGCCTGAGTACAGAGGAAGCATTTCTCTCAGCCACCATGTGCTGCCTGAGTAGAGGTAACATTTACCTCAGCCACCTTGTGCTGCCTGAGTACTGAGGAGGCATTTCTCTCAGCCACCATGTGCTGCCTGAGTACAGAGGAAGCATTTCTCTCAGCCACCATGTGCTGCCTGAGTAGAGGTAGCATTTCTCTCAGCCACCATGTGCTGCCTCAATACAGAGGTAGCATTTCTCTCAGCCATCATGTGCTGCCTGAGTAGAGGTAGCATTTCTCTCAGCCACCATGTGCTGCCTGAGTACAGAGGAAGCATTTCTCTCAGCCACCATGTGCTGCCTGAGTAGAGGTAGCATTTCTCTCAGCCACCATGTGCTGCCTGAGTAGAGGTAGCGTTTCTCTCAGCCATCATGTGCTGCCTGAATACGGAGGTAGCATTTCTCTCAGCCACCATGTGCTGCCTGAGTACTGAGGTAGCATTTCTCTCAGCCACCATGTGCTGCCTGAGTACTGAGGTAGCATTTCTCTCAGCCACCATGTGCTGCCTGAGTACTGAGGAGGCATTTCTCTCAGCCACCATGTGCTGCCTGAGTACTGAGGAGGCATTTCTCTCAGCCACCATGTGCTGCCTGAGTACTGAGGTGGCATTTCTCTCAGCCACCATGTGCTGCCTGAGTACAGAGGTAGCATTTCTCTCAGCCACCATGTGCTGCCTGAGTACTGAGGTAGCATTTCTCTCAGCCACCATGTGCTGCCTGAGTACAGAGGTAGCATTTCTCTCAGCCACCA